>NW_024719225.1:0-34319 GCF_018991925.1 Homarus americanus | reverse complement strand
TTTCCTCCATTCTTATGTTCTTATGTTCTTATGTATTGTCTAAAATAATACAGTATAATTGGTTATTTTACTTCAATTTTGACTTTGTGTGATAATAGGACATAGTACCATAATAAACCTTTTCTCGAACTGTTAAATAACTCAACAAAATAATAATAATCCATTCTAAACAACTGATTATCAGACGTAGATGTCATAATTCAGCTCATCATAATTATCCATACACTCTCGTGTATAAATTCCACCGTCAAAATTTGTATTGTCGGAAGAAGTTTTCTTGTCTGAATGTCTGTCTAATTCTGCAAAAACTCTCCGTTAGTATCCGTCTATTTCCTCTGTTACCTCATCACTTAAGAGTATTACAAAATATTACCACTGACTGTAACACCTGATGTGCAATGTGCATACTCATATTTATAATCCTGTGTATTTTGTAACTGAAAGAAAATACAGGTACAGGAATATTTAGTTACTCTTGCGGTATACAAAATCATACATCTATCTATCTATCTATCTACGGTATTTATCTATCTATCTATCTATCTACTGTATTTATCTATTTATATCAATTTTATTAACTCACCTGTACCATTAATCATCAGTATATTTATCTTAATCTTCTTCCCATTTTGATTTATTCCTCTTAACAATGTATGTATCTACACCCACAAACATACCTACTATCTTCTCCCAAACACCCACAAACAAACCTACTATCCACTCCCTATACCCACAAACATACCTACTATCCACGCCCTACACCCACAAACATGCCTACTATCCACGCTCTACACCCACAAACATACCTACTATCCACGTTCTACACCCACAAACACACCTACTATCCACGCCCCACACCCACAAACAAACCTACTATCCACGCCCCACACCCAAAACAAACCTACTATCCACGCCCCACACCCACAAACAAACCTACTATCCACGCCCTACACCCACATACAAACCTACTATCCATGCCCCACACCCACAAACAAACCTACTATCCACGCCCTACACCCACAAACAAACCTACTATCCACGCCCTACACCCACAAACAAACCTACTATCCACGCTCTACACCCACAAACAAACCTACTATCCACGCTCTACATCCACAAACAAATCTACTATCCACGCCCTACCCTCACAAACAAACCTACTATCCACGCCCAACACCCACAAACAAACCTACTATCCACGCCCCAAACCCATAAACAAACCTACTATCCACGCCCTACACCCACAAAGAAACCTACTATCCACTCCCTACACCCACAAACAAACCTACCATCCATGCCCCACAAACACACCTACTATCCACGCCCTACACCCACAAACAAACCTACTATCCACGCCCCACACCCACAAACAAACCTACTATCCACGCCCCACGCCCACAAACAAACCTACTATCCACGCCCCACACCCACAAACAAACCTACTATCCACGCCCTACACCCACAAACAAACCTACTATCCACGCCCTACACCCACAAACAAACCTACTATCCACGCCCTACACCCACAAACAAACCTACTATCCACGCCCTACACCCACAAACAAACCTACTATCCACGCCCTACACCCACAAACAAACCTACTATCCACGTTCTACACCCACAAACACACACTACCCACCACCTACACCCACAATAGAGTAAAGGAGGAATACAGAGTGTACTTACTCAGGGTAGCCATACCACTCTGGGTGGTTGATCCTTAGTGCAGCAGGAAAGAGAAAAATTATAAGTGGGTCATTCTATTCCTCGTGTGATGGATGGAAGGATGGTTGGATGGATGGATGGATGGATGGATGGATGGGAGACTGAATGGGAGGATAGATGGGTAGATGGGTGACTGAATGGGATGAGAGATGGGTAGGTGGGTGAATCGGTGGATGGATAAACAGCTAACTGGATGAATGGACATATGGACTTGGATGGCATATTTGGATGTAAAACCCTACGATATGAAGAACATTTTGGACGTATAAACCCATGACAATTAACACCATTTTGGACTTACATCACAGGAAACAGGTAAAACATTTCTGTGATCGTCCTTCAATAATTCCATACGCCAACCTTACCTGCATTTATCTCATTTACAGTATAAAATTTTAGTGTTAATTTCAGCATCGGAATCAATCAATCAATCTCTCTCTCTCTCTCTCTCTCTCTCTCTCTCTCTCTCTCTCTCTCTCTCAAGATGGAAAATTTCATGACGTAAAATCCGATGAAAACTCGACCCTGTTTATACGTGTTGCTTCGAGGTTTTGTTTCACGTTAACCTCATGTTTCGTTTCGATAAATGACACATATCACAGGAGGTGAACTACAAACTGAACTTTGACCTGACACCAACGACCGACCGACGGAAGATGGGGCTTCGGGTTTAGTCGTATCCCATTTGAGAGTTTTATGAATGTGAAGCCCCGAATTAGTCAACAAACCCTACAGCTCAATTTGGATTCGAACTTGTGCATCTTGTTCTTGAATCAGAACCTTATCTCACACTTATATAGGGGTTAGGTTAGGTTGGGTTGGGTTAGGTTGGGTTAGGTTGGGTTGGGTTAGGTTAGATTGGGTTAGGTTAGGTGAGCCGTGTCCATCACAACCAGACAATTATCCCCGTCCACCAGATCTTCCCTTTAACAAATCAGGCCGCACCTCGATTATGCGGTTCAGTTCTGGTGCCCCTATTATAGAATGGATATAAATTCACTAGAGTCGGTGCAGCGAAGAATGACAAAAATGATTCCGGGACTTAGAAACCTTCCATATCAGGATAGGTTACAGAAACTTAACTTGCATTCCCTAGAAAGACGAAGAGTGCGGGGAGATATGATAGAAGTATTTAAGTGGGTGAAAGGAATCAATAAAGGGGATATAGATAAAGTTCTTATAATATCCGAGCAGGATAGGACTCGGAGCAACGGATTCAAGTTGGATAAGTTTAGGTTTAGGAGGGAGATAGGAAGAAACTGGTTCACAAATAGGGTGGTGGACGAGTGGAACAAGCTTAGCAACTTTGTAGTAAGTGCGGGAACTCTGGAAAGTTTCAAAAGGAGGCTAGATAGATTCATGGATGATAGAGAGTGGTAGTAACTCTCGACAGGAGCTGTCATGCACAGGCCAACCGGCCTATTGCAGAGTCCATATTTTCTTATGTTCTTATGTTCTTAAATCCTCAGCTGTTCTTATGTTCTTAAATCCTCAACATAAAAGACAAATTCACCTCCATGTGTTAAAATCTTACTACACTACATTACCGTCACCACTATACCAAACCGGTGCAATATTAACACACTAATACACTATTAAGACATCACCAAATCCATCAATAAACAGTACATCTTCCTTTACACTTGATTAGAAAGAAAAACAGGAAAATATGCCCAGAATCTCAATTTCATTCACTAACATTACGAAAAATTACAAGAGTTAAGAGTCAAAGCAAGATATGTGCTGTACGCAATGTTGATGTTATTTTGTTCGCCATCATTGTGTCCTAAAGTTAATCTGTTTTGTGAAGTATATCCCCGGACTTGGGAACAAATCATCATGTGTACCTTTGAGTGTTAAGGTCTTGATCCATTTCCTTGATGTCTACCATTTGGAACAGGTAACACCACCACAATTGTTTTAACCAAGACGAAAACGGACGAAAAAAAAAAGCTTCTACAAATATCAAGTATTAATTTTCTCTCTTTACAGGATCTAATACTCTTGGAAATGTGTTTAAATTAATCTGATTTGTTTTCATTTATTGTCGATCCTTCATAAGAGGACTCGTGGATCCCCCGAGCCTTGCCGGCCATTTTGTTTACATTTTCGGTCGCTCTAAAATACCATTAAAACAATATTGAGTATAAACGTTTGGCTCAACTGATGATCTCAAACATGTCCCAACATTTTTTTGCCTCAACTCCACATTCTGTAACTCATTTAGGTAGATGTCCCTCACTACACATACACTGGACTATGTGTAATGTTGCAGCTAATGTGTTATCAAGATATTGCACATTATAAGTTCATGTGTGGTCATTATTATATCAAACGGAGGAATTTTAAAGAGCTATTACACCACCTGTATCATTAGTTGTCGCCAGGTGAAGGAATGTTTAGGTAGATTATATTTTATTAACTGTAATTAAAGTTTCAATACCTAAGACGTTCCACTATAAGAGTCTTTCAACCTCAGGTAAGGTCTTAAGACTTTCTACTCTAGGTCTTACACCCTGGAGTAGCTGTATCGTCCACTTAGGTAATTTACTCCACAAAGAACTACAAGTTACACCTTGATGTAATACTTCATTTACTGCCAAACTTTATAGGGAAATATTTTTTCACAAAGAATTTCAAGTTACAATTTCACATAATAAGTCACATTACAAACGTTCCTTCGGCTTACAGTTAAACTTTGCAATGTCAAGATATTTTTTTCACTGCAGAGGAAAGTATCCGTCATCATCATCATCACACACACACACACACACACACACACACGCGCGCGCGCGCAAAGACAAAACTCCTGTATCCAGATTCTCAAAAGTTTATAAATTAAATTCTTCCCTAAAATTAAACAGACAATACATCTATTAATCATAGAATATGTGAACAATATCGACGCCATATTGGTTACCATCTTTGAGTCATATAATTAGTTAGCTACATAGTGTTAATTATTTAGTTAAATAGGAAAAAATAATCTACTAGCGTGTGTTGTGACCAAAATAAATCAACATTGTATTTACTTTCTCCTCCAGGGGGCACTAAGTCTAGAAAAATGACACAATTGACATCTACATAAAGTGACTGACCAAGGGTAGATATTGGCTACCTTTGTGTTACTTTGAGGTCGTAAGAACACACAGAGCTGCTCTTAAGGATGTTTACCACAATACACCTCAACCAGTTTCTCATTCACAAAAGTCAAACAATAAATCTGGTTCAAAAGATACACCGTAAATTTTATTAGAATACAATAATCAATTACTGTATTTTTGCATTGAGGCGAATAGTCTTATGGTGTTAAGATGTGTTCTTAAGCGACGAAGGTAAACAAAAGGTATTCAATATCTGCCTTGGTTGACGATGATCTGTAGACGTTAGCAAGTCCTCCTCCTCCTGCTCTCGAGTAAGGTAAAGAAGGCCTCACCTGACCAAAATTGTTAATTAAGATAGATTACATGAAGATTAACCCTCCCAGCTTGTTTCAACTAATGATTAACCTAACGCTACATGGGAAGTTAAGTTAGGTTAGATTAAGTTAGGTTAGGTTAGGGTAAGGTAGGGTAGGGTAGGGTAGGGTAGGGTAGAGATGGGTAGAAGTGGAGTCCAGGTCAGGTCAGGTCAGGTCAGGTCAGGTCAGGTCAGGTCAGGCAGTGCCAGTGTAGTGTTACGAACCCCTCCACCCAGCACTACGAAGCACGCCATCCTATTGTCTGATCTACCTGCAGCACCACGAAACACCCAACGCCATCTAGGGACAGACACAGGTATGACTCGTCTTAGTTACCACTCCGAGGTTTCCCTTCTCCCTATCTGGTTGTTGCGTCCTCCTCAAAGTCTTCTTTGTCAGCTCAATTCAGAGGAAGAGCACTTGGCTCTGGGAAGTGACCACAGGATCATCTATCCTCCTAAACCTACGTGCAGTGACTACCTGCAAATGCTTCTACAATACTCAGCCTTGCTCGTCAGCCATCTCAGCTCCGCACTTAAGTATTTGTAATCTTATATTGCCTCCCCCACGTCAACTTGCTTCAAAATTGTTTATGTTGTATAAATATGTATATACTGTTAATGTTTAGGTTAAGTATGGTTAAGGGTAAATTATAGAAAGCTGAACATTTTGTTAAGGAATTTATGGTACTTTATTATACACAACAAAAACTCTCATCCTTTGTCTACCCTTTTATAGTCGGATTGTCTTTGTTTTTTTATTGTTGTTGCCTGTTGGGATCTGGGTAACTATATTCTAAATCCCCAACTCGTAACAAATGGCGACCGTGACAGGACACGACCTTAAGCGCCATATTCCTTCCTCCTTGTTACTCAGTGTTAGTGTCCTCCCAGTCACTTCTGTTCTAATTGCTTTACGGTGGTTTAAGTTTCCTTCATATGTGTTTGCCTGTTGGTGTTATCGTACAGTAGAGTGACAGACGTAAATGGTTTAGTGTCGCCAAGGCTTACCTGTTGTACACGTGGCAGTTGTGTAATGAAGTCTTATCGAGTGTAGGGAAGAATCCGGATCTGTTTAATGCAGCCCTCACTCCAGAGTAGGCTGTTCCATAGTCACTAGTTTACGGTGAAGTGATATCTTGGGACGCCACGCTCTACCAGGACCCCATAATTATAAAGCCTCAATTATTGTTCTTCTCATTATCTCATTCAGGGTCAATCATACCATTTATCGGGGTTGTTAATCCGGATCTTTATATTAATGCCGTAATACGCCCTACCTCTTTCAAGTATATCGGGGTTGTTAATCCGGATCTTTATATTAATGCCGTAATACGCCCTACCTCTTTCAAGTATATCAGGGTTGTTAATCCGGATCTTTATATTTATGCCGTAATACGCCCTACATCTTTCAAGTCTCTTATCCTTATCTAAGGATCTTCTCAGAAGAACAATAATCATAAGTGTAATTTCCCTAGGTATAACTTGGTTAGTTTTCGGGACTTTCTGAACATACTGCCGTGATATTTTCTAGGGTTATCCACTTATCTTATCTTTCAGACCATTAGTTAATTTATCCTATTTTTCTTAACAATGGCTTACCTCAGGTTTTGATCTCCAGGATTTTATTGAAAATCCTTCCGTAGCTAAATTACGTGTTATATCTGAAGAAGAATGGAAAGGAAATAGCTAACTATTATAATATCCCATTTCACAGCAACTGACTAAGGAAATGTTAAAAATCATGTGATTTGAAGTGCTGGTTCAACATGAAGTTTTAAATCCCGCTGTTGTTGACCAGATTAACACCCCATGTCGGCTTTAGCCACCTCCACCACCCCTCCTCACTCAGAAGTGGCTTCAGGTCTGGCTAGCCCTCAACAAGAAACACAACGAATAGACGCCTTAGAACTGGAACGAGCTAGGTTCGAGTTCCAAATCAAAATGAAAGAACTCGAGTTGGAGCAGGAGTCGGAACAGGCCAAGTTGCAGCATGAAGAAAAGTTGGAACAGGCCAAGTTGGAGCACAAGTTGGAGCATGAGGGAAGGTCGGAACAGGCCAAGTTGGAGCATGAGGAAATGATGGAACAGGCCAAGTTGGAGCAGGAGGTTAGACTGAAAGAACTACAGGTAAGAGAGATAGAAGTCACCTTAACATCGGAGTTTAGATCAAAGGAAGTGGCATTAAGAGAGAAACTAGCTGCTTTTAACCCTGCTACTGCTTCTTCCCTTGTTCCCGGGTTTGATGAATCCGATATGGACGGGTCATTTAGGACTTTTGAGAAAATAGCCGGGAAGAATGAGTGGCCAAAGGACCAGTGGGTGTCAGTGTTAGTTCCTAGATTATATGGTAAGGCTCGTAGAGTTTATAACTGTTTAGACCAGACTGATGACTATGATAACGTAAAAAGAATATCCTCACCTCTTATGCTATCACGCCAGATGGATACCGGCAGAAGTTTCGTAAACTAACCAAACCATTTTCCCACACCTTTGTTGAGTTTGCTCAAGAAAAGCTTAGGTTTTTTAAGAAGTGGTTAGAGGCTACAGAGACCTCCACATTTCAGGATTTGTTAAATTTGGTAGTCCTGGAGGAGTGGAAGAGCAAGATACCATTTCACATCTTGAAGCATGTGGAGGGCGTGGAGAGGTTAATTTAGGGCGTGCTGCTGAGCTGGCTGATGCGTGACGCTTTGTTGGTGGAGTCACTGGGCAGTAGAGAACGTGGTACTTCCCGACATGTTAGGTCCTCCTCTGATGATAACCTTGGGAACGTGGAGTAGGTCGAAGGTCCCACCTACTCCCCGATGCAACCAAGCTTACTTGTTCTTACTGTAAAACCCAGGCCATACGATCCAGAATTGTAAACACCCAAAGTGTCGAATTGCTAAAAGTAGTTCCTGGATCCCAAGTCCAAACCAATAGCAAATACCAATGTGGAAAGGCCCCATCAGGATCTCTTCTCTTCATTCACCTATGAGGGAAAAATTTCAATCATAGAGGGTCTCTGTTCTTTCCCTATTCGTATACTACGTGATACGGGCGCCAATCTATCCTCCTGTTTAACGTCATTCCCGATATATCTACCGCATTTACTAATGAGAGTGTTCTAATTTCAGATCTCTCATCCCATTCTTCCTATCCTTTAGCTAAAGTGCACCTCCAATGTCCCTTGATTACTGGGGAAGTGCAAATAGCCATAAGGAAAGACCCAATGCCTGTGTGCGGCATTCATTTATTATTGGGTAATGACTTGGTAGGAGATCTAGTGGTTCCTAACATAAAGACAGTCGACTCTCCCTTACCTGTCAACTCCACCACTGACCTTAAAGAAACTATTCCTCATCTTTTCCCATCTTGTGCTGTCACCCGGTCACAGAGTGCGAAATGGGCCCTCTTCGTCTAAAACCACCTCTAATATTTTCCTACCCACAGAAGATCTGCAATAAGAC
Source organism: Homarus americanus (assembly GCF_018991925.1). Taxonomy (NCBI): domain Eukaryota; kingdom Metazoa; phylum Arthropoda; class Malacostraca; order Decapoda; family Nephropidae; genus Homarus; species Homarus americanus. The sequence goes on along the minus strand of NW_024719225.1, from coordinate 25,682 downwards.
AATTAGTAAGGATGAGCTCGTTAAAGCCCAACAATCTGATCCATCTTTGACTAAACTTCATCATGCAGCAGTTGAGGGTAAAGATTTTAACACCCTTTCCGTGTTTTTATTATCATGAAGGGGTTTTGATGAGGGCTTATAGGCCCCCTGAGCTTGCCCATCTAGACACGTGGTCTGAAATACATCAAGTGGTAATTCCCACCTCAGTCAGACCAGCATTAATTGCCCTTGCCCATGATGGTATTTCAGGACATTTGGGAATCCTGAAAACATATAAAAGCTCCTCCAACACTATTATTGGCCTGGACTTAGGAAGGATGTGTCAAAGTACCTAAAATCTTGTCATATTTGTCAAATGGTAGGAAAACCAAATGAAAGTATACCAGCAGCTCCCATTAAGCCCATCCCAGTATTTTCTACACCATTTGAAAAGATTGTTGTGGATTGTGTGGGCCCATTACCAAAGACTAAGAAGGGAAATCAATTCCTGCTCACAGTTATGGATACCAGTACACGTTATCCTGAGGTTTTTCCCCTTAAAGCATCACTTCAAAAAACGTAATCAAACATCTTTTGCACCTTTTCACTTCAGTGGGCATTCCTAAAGAGATCCAATCCGATCAGGGCACCAATTTTACGAGCAATCTTTTCAAACAGGTGATGAAAGACCTCAGTGTGGACCATTGTACATCTTCGGCTTACCACCCACAATCCCAAGGTTGCTTGGAACGGTTCCATCAAACTTTCAAATCAATGCTCAAAAATACTGTATAGAACACCAAAAGGAATGGGATGAAAGCATAGACTTGTTACTCTTTGCCATCAGGGAATGTCCCCAGGAGTCATTGGGTTTCTCCCCGTTCGAGTTACTATATGGGAGACAAATAAGGGGACCCCTTAAAATAGTAAAGGAGCAGTGGTTTGACACTCCATCTATTAAGCTGCAACAGTTTCCCAATACATTGACACTTTAAGGGACAAATTAACTGAAGTCCGAACCATTGCTCAGTCAAACTTAAAAAGTCCAAGAAAAATGGTGAAGTCCCAACCTAAATTAGTTAAAAGATCATTTTCTCCAGGTGACAAAGTGTTACTCTTTCTACCCATTCCAGGCTCTCCCTTAAAAGCAAGTTTACTGGTCCCTATATAGTTGCTAATAAACTATCTCCTCTCAACTATATAGTCCATACTCCTGATCGCAGAAAAGATTCACAACTTGTTCACATTAATCTCATGAAACTTACCATTCCAGGTCAGAGAAGACATCCCAGAGGCTATAAGTCAACCTGTATTGCATACGGTTTTGTCAGGCCGGAGCCGAGACAGATGACATGGACCTATTGGAGAATTTAGACTTCCTCTACCTAAAGAAAACCCTACTAACAGTCACATACTCAACAACTTGGATGAGTATTTTTCTGTTCTGAATCCATCTCAAGCAAAAGATCTCACTAAGTTATTATCAACATTTCCTAAAGTCACATCAGACCTCCCAGGGTTTTGCAATATACTTAAACATGATATTAAGCTAATCTCGATGATGTACAACCCATTAGGCAATCAGCCTATCGACTAAATCCACAAAAAAAAAGATTATGAAAAAGGAGGTAGATTTTTTGTTAAAACATAACTTAGCTGAGCCTAGTACCTCCCCTGGGCTTCACCTTGCCTTCTCATTCCAAAACCCGATGGCACTTTTCGTTTCTGTACCGATTATCGTAAAGTGAACCAGGTCACTGTCTCAGACTCCTACCCTTTACCTTTGATTGAAGATATAATACAGCATAGGCTGTGCCAAATTTATCAGTACGGTGGACTTATTGAAAGGATATTATCAAGTGGGACTCACGGATAGGGCCAAAATAATCTCGGCATTTATAACTCCATTTGGTCTTTTTCAATATTTGGTTATGGCGTTTGGCTTTTCTAATGCTCCGCCACATTCCAGAGGGCCATCAACTTCCTAATTCAGGACCTAGGTGGGACGTTCGCCTACCTGGATGACCTGGTGGTGGTGTCGGACAGCTGGGACGAACATCTGGTGCGTTTGGAGATACTGTTTGCACGACTGCAAGAGACTGGATTCACCATAAACCTGGCTAAATCTGCTTTTGGCCGGGCCTCAGTGACTTACCTGGGACATATCGTTGGGCATGGTATGGACCCAAGGACGCAAACGTTAGAGCCATCTTGTCCTTCCCCACTCCAAGGACGAGGAAGGAACTCATGCGCTTCCTGGGGATGTGCGGCTACTACCGTCGGTTCTGCAGTAACTTCTCCAGCGTGGCCGGACCCCTCACAGACCTTACCAGTTCTGCGGTCCCTTACATCTGGAACCAGAGGTGCGACCAGTCTTTCCACCGCCTCAAAGCCTTCCTTGCCTCCAAGCCTGTAGTCCACCCCCCTGACTACACCTCGCCCTTCCATCTGCAAATCGACGCTAGTGGTGTCGGAGTGGGGGCTGTGCTCCTACAACCCGACCCAACCACTGATGTTCTTCACCCTGTGGCATATTCCTCCGCCAAGTTGAAAAAACATCAGACCAACTACTCGACCATAGAGAAGGAGGCCCTGGCTCTGGTGTTGGCAATAAAGAAGTTTGAATGTTACCTCCAGGCTTGCCCACAAACAACCCTAGTCTTCACCGACCATAACCCACTCACGTTCATCCAAACCAACAAGACCTCCAACCAGCGAATCCTCCCCTGGGCTCTCCTCACCCAGCCCTATAATCTACAAGTCGGCACATAAAGAGATTCGATAACCTGATTACAGACTCATATCCCGAAAACTCCAGTGAAATGCAGCAGCTTCTCTCCAGAGCGCACCAGGTGATCACCTCCTTGGCATACGCGCCTCACGGAGAATTCTATCTTTGGAGGGGGTGTGTTAAACCTCACTGGCCCTACGAAAACACGCCATCTGTTGTCCTGATCTACCTACCCAGCACCACGAGCAACGCCATCTAGGGACGAGACACGAGTATGACTCGTCTTAGTTACCCTCCGAGGTTTCCTTCTCCTATCACCGGTTGTTGCGTCACCTCCAAAGTCTTCTTTGTCAGCTCCAATTCGAGGAGAGCACTTGGCTCTGGGGAAGTGACCACAGGATCATCTATCCTCCTAAACTACGTGCAGTGACTACTACCGTCTTCTACAATACTCAGCCTTGCCTCGTCAGCCATCTCAGCTCCTCACTTAAGTACTTAGTATCTTGTATTAATTTCCCCACGTCCACTTGCTTCGAGATTGTTTTATGTTTATTAATATGTATATACTGTTAATGTTTAGGTTAAGTTTGGTTAAGGGTAATTTATAAGCTGAATATTTTGTTAAGGGATTTATGGTACTCTATTATATACAACGAAAACTCGCATCCTTTGTCTACCCTTTTATAGTCCGATTGTCTTTGTTTTTTTTATTGTTGTTACCTGTTGGGATCTGGGTAGACGTATAACTATATTCTAAATCCCCAACTCGTAACAGTAGTTAATCTTAGGGTTAAATAAACTGAGGCTAATAATCTTCACATGAGCCACTAAGACACTTTGACGGAGGCGGTTACGTACAACAGGAAAGCTCTGATAACATATAATGTACAGTATATACCGTTTAAGTTGCGTCAGCAGCTCTATACACCACTTATTGACCTACTCATTCACTGCCGTTGAAATATTTACTTCTAACAGGTTTCTATATGGTTCCCAGTCATTATAATACGACCTTGTAAAATCAAATGATCTAAATTAAACTAAACTTATCCAAATTAAACTTATTAGCTAACAAATCCTTCTAAAACACGATATATGTAAATCAAAAGTTCTAAATTCAACTTAACTTATTGTAATATAACTATTATAACTAAACCATTTTAATTAAACCTAACCTAAACACCTCAAGTGCCACAAACAGAAGGAAAAAACACCTTTAATATTATCGTGTAAGAAGCCCCTGTAACCCACTAACTCAAGGTAATGCATCTATATCAATCTACCTGCGTCGGAAGCTCTATACGTGACTATGATCGTTACCCACTGCTGGAGAACATTTGTACTTCTATAATTACCCCTGGAGAAACAATGCACCAATTTACGATTTATTTATTTTATTTTCATTTATTTTTTATTCTTGGTCCATACTGTAAACACCGCCCGCTTGTGAGTCCCGTCAGCCATTTTGTTCTAACTTTCGGGGATTCTAAAATAAACTATAAATAAATAAATAAATAAAACAAGCATCTTTTGTTTTCTAACCCATGAGCTGTGAGTCTTCATTATATACTTCAACATTACTGTAAACTAAGGCTAGAGAGGGTGTGTACAGTACTAGTGGAGCCAAGACGAGAAGGTATTTCAAATCCCTAAAGGGTTTTACAAGTGGAGAGTCTTACAAGTGGAGGGTCTTACAGGTGGAGGGTCTTACAAGTGGATGGTCTTACAGGTGGAGGATTTTAATAAGGATAAATACAACAAGTCTTACAGTTGAATCAGCCAAGTCGAGGAAAACTCTTAAGAGTCATGTAACTTCTACCTGATGTTACCTGTAATCAAGCTAAGGTATATGTAAGAAGAATATTATCTCGTTACTATCTTTCCTCTTCCACTATCCTGCGAGGTGGTGTATTAATAGGCACAGATACTCATGATAAAGAAGGAATAAAGAGAAAGACGCAAGATACCTATAAAATGCGACAGAATATACCTACACATGCGTAATCCTAACCCATCCCAACCCAACCCAACCCTATCCTACCCTCAGCTTCACCACAGTACACAAAGTCATTCTTGGTATCAGAGTGACGCATAAACACCCTGTATCGCCTAAGACACATTTGAATCGGATGGTTCGTTGACGGTTTTATTTCTTCGGTATAAACCAGTGAAGCAATTAGTTCGTGGGAACAGCGAGTCAAAATACTTCACATCAGCTTCGTTTACGACCTCCAGCTGATATTTACTTCTGTTGTCTATATCAATCACATTTTATAATGAAAACAAAAATATGGTTAGTTACTTATAAATGAAAATAAATCATACTTAGATACTTAGGAGTGGGGAAAAAAGATACTTAAGATACTTAAAAATGAAAACACTCTTTGATACTTAAATTAGGACAAAATAAACGGACATAAAGATTTAACTATGAGCGGTGGATATTACGACATGTACCGGCTATCAATACAGAGGCGCTATTTAGCCGTGAAGTTCTCTCAGAAACCCAACAAGACAATATGTGGTCACGTAAAAATTTCAGGTTAATTTTTAACACCATCCGTCATTTTAAACCTTGGCACCTGTAGATTAAGAAAATATATGGTGATATTTTTTCTGATGGGATAAAGGTCGTATTTGTCCAGAGAAGTAAGAGAGGAAAAAAATCACTTGAGAGGCATGACGCACAGAGTGTCTAAGGTGATAAAAGATCATATACTACCATTTGGGTTTTCAAATTAAGTTCATTACATAAAATATCAAACTCATAAAGATTACAAAAGAACAGAACACCATGAGCTCTCTACAGCTATTGTCAGCTGTCAATATGCTGATGTACAGAAGCTACACAATGTTATTGGTGACTGTAATCCCAGGAAAATGATGCTCTTATAAACTTGGTAACTGGAGCTGTAATGCCAGAAAATGCCAAATATGACAATCTATGTGCATATGAAGTTGGAAGACAAAATTATGAAAATTTTGTCAAGGAACGTATTGTTGGTCCATTGAGCATCTGGGAAAAGCTGTCCAAGGTTAATCTACTGTCGTGGAAAGCAGCAAATAAGACTTCAACCATCAAATTGCTATCACAAGTTATAGAACTTAAGCAGGACATACAGTATATGCATCACAGAAGGGCAGCACTGTACATATCAAGTCACCAGACACTGATGTGTTTGGCATATTAAAGCAGCCTCAACTTGGAGAAAATACAAGTATGATAACAGGAACTGGTGAGCGACGACACATTGGGCAGAGAGCCTTACAGGTTTCCATGCCTTCACAGGATCTGACTGCATTGGAAAATTTGTTGGCAAAGGAAAGAAAGCATGTTGGAGCACTTTGATGAAATCTAACACAAAAGTCCTAGATGCATTCAAGATGCTGAGTAGACCAAATGCCCTCCAGCAGACATGTACAGTATATTGGTCTAGAGGAATTTGTATTTAAGCTCTACTGTCCACGAATGACTTTCACTAAACTGTCAAAACTTAGATGGCATCTCTTCAAGATAACGCAGGCAGAAGCTGGAGAACTACCAGCGACTGCAGCAACTCTAAAGTATCATATATTGAGAGGAAGGTATCAAGCTCTTCTGTGGTCTTGTGATGCAGACAGTGAAATGCTTTCACAATTAGAGCATGGCTGGAAGATTGACAATGACTGTTTCATACTAGTAATATCAGACCAACCACCAGCTCCAGAAGCAATCACAGAACTTGTTAAATGTGGATGTGGCGTCAGGAAATGTGGATCATTGTCATGTTCATACAGAAAGAATCAGAAAGAATAGCATGACATGCACCGAGATGTGTAACTGTCAAGCAGATGATGAGAAATGCCTAAACAAGGTGAAGGAATCTGTTGTACACAGAAGACTCTGATGACGAGGACTGAAGCAATGTCGTAAATAATAACTTGTGACTTGTATACACATGATGTATAACACTACAAACTTTTAATAAATATAAAACGGTGGTTCTAAGCTTTTCAGATAATGGTAATAAGTATATGTTTAATTTCCAGTATTTGTCTTTAGCAATTAATTTTACTTACTGCAATCTCTTCTATGCCAGAGACAGGATGGCATATATGAGCAACCATGTTTGTAACACACTTAAGATATTATAACAGCATTCATAATATATTACGTTAAATTGTAATGATATAATACTACATGTTCATAGGTTATTAGTCATGTTTTAAGTTACTTAGGAGTTAATGGTAATACGTCTGTGGTTCATTACGCCGCTCTTTGATAAAACTTCTTTAATGGCATAAAACTTATAATAAACCGTTCAGAAAAAAATTACACCACAGTTCCTTAACATAGTTTATAAGGATTATTACGATGTATGGTGTCAAAAATTAACATGAAATTTTTACGGGATTACTTAAGCTCCTACACTAAACCTGCCGACCTAACCTAACCTTTTTTACCCACCTCCACCTACTTACCAAACCTGACATAATCTAACCAAACCTGACATAATCTAACCTAACCTGACATTATCTAACCTAACCTGATATAATCTAACCTAACCTGACATAATCTAACGTAACCTGACGTAATCTAACCTAACCTGACGTAATCTAACCTAACCTGACATAATCTAACCTAACCTGACATAATCTAACCTAACCTGACATAATCTAACCTAACCTGACATAATCTAACCTAACCTGACATAATCTAACCTAACCTGACATAATCTAACCTAACCTGACGTAATCTAATCTAACCTGACATAATCGAACCTAACCTGACATAATCGAACCTAACCTCCCCGTCTGACATAAGCTAACCTAATCAAACCTAACTTTTCCACCTACCGACCGTAACCTATCTACTTATTACCTACCTAACCTAACTTAACTTAATCCAACCTGACGTAATCTAACCTAACCTATTGAAACTTAACTTAACCACCTACCTCATCTAACACCACTTTGTAATCTCTTTGCACTACAGCTCACAGGATGAGTATGGGGGGCACAATAAACTAGCCTCTAACTGGCAAAATTAACAAAACTAACCTAACCTAACCCAACCTGACTTTACCTAACCTGATCTGATCTATCCAACTTAAACACCTTAGAATATATAATAAAGCCGTTAGGTTAATTTAGGCTAAATATGGTTGATTCATATTTCGTTTTGACAGAAATTACCGGCAAAATAACGTATCTATATTGAGAACCACCGCCATGTTGGTTCCACGTTAACAAGACACGGATACACTACAGAATAACCAGCGTTCGTTTAACCTCAATTACTACAGTTTACTTTATAATCTTACTTCACAATCTTCACTACATCTCACTTCACAATCTTCACTACATCTCACTCCACAATCTTCACTACATCTCACTCCACAATCTTCACTACATCTCACTTCACAATCTTCACTACATCTCACTTCACAATCTTCACTACATCTCACTTCACAATCTTCACTACATCTCACTTCACAATCTTTACCACATCTTACTTCACAATCTTTACCACTTCTTACTTCACAATCTTCACTACATCTCACTTCACAATCTTCACTACATCTCACTTCATAATCTTCACCACATCTCACTTCAAAATCTTCACTACATCTCACTTCACAATCTTCACTACATCTCACTTCACAATCTTCACTACATCTCACTTCACAATCTTCATTACATCTCACTTCACAATCTTCACTACAACTCACTTCACAATCTTCACTACATCCCACTTCACAATCTTCACTACATCTCACTTCACAATCTTCACTACATCCCACTTCACAAACTTCACTACATCTCACTTCACAATCTTCACTACATCTCATTCACAATCTTCAATACATCTCACTTCACAATCTTCACTACATCTCACTTCACAATCTTTCACTACATCTCACTTCACAATCTTCACCATATCTCACTTCACAATCTTCACTATATCTCACTTCACAATCTTCACTACATCTCACTTCACAATCTTCACCACATCTCACTTCACAATCTTCACTACATCTCACTTCAAAATCTTCACTACATCTCACTTCACAATCTTCACTACATCTCACTTCACAATCTTCACTACATCTCACTTCACAATCTTCACTACATCTCACTTCACAATCTTCACCACATCTCACTTCACAATCTTCACTACATCTCACTTCACAATCTTCACTACATCTCACTTCACAATCTTCACTACATCTCACTTCACAATCTTCACTACACCTCACTTCACAATCTTCACTACATCTCACTTCACAATCTTCACTACATCTCACTTCACAATCTTTACCACATCTCACTTCACAATCTTCACTACATCTCACTTCACAATCTTCACTACATCTCACTTCACAATCTTCACTACATCTCACTTCACAATCTTCACTACATCTCACTTCACAATCTTCACTACATCTCACTTCACAATCTTCACTACATCTCACTTCACAATCTTCACTACATCCCACTTCACAATCTTCACTACATCCCACTTCACAATCTTCACTACATCCCACTTCACAATCTTCACTACATCTCACTTCACAATCTTCACTACATCTCACTTCACAATCTTCACTACATCTCACTTCACAATCTTCACCACATCTCACTTCACAATCTTCACTACATCTCACTTCACAATCTTCACCACATCTCACTTCACAGTCTTCACTACATCTCACTTCACAATCTTCACTACATGTCACTTCACAATCTTCACTAAATCTCACTTCATAATCTTCACTACATCTCACTTCACAATCTTCACTACATCTCACTTCACAATCTTCACTACATCTCACTTCACAATCTTCACTACATGTCACTTCACAATCTTCACTACATCTCACTTCACAATCTTCACTACATCTCACTTCACAATCTTCACTACATCTCACTTAACAATCTTCACCACATCTCACTTCACAATCTTCACTACATCTCACTTCACAATCTTCACTACACCTCACTTCACAATCTTCACTACATCTCACTTCACAATCTTCACTAACACCATCCTTCATCACTACATATAACAACATCCATCATCACTACTTATAACACCATCCATCATCATCACTACATATAACACTATCCATCATCACTACATATAACACGATCCATCATCACTACATATAACACCATCCACCATCACTACATATAGAAGCATCCATCACGACATATAACACCATCCAACATCACTACATATAACACCAACCATCATCACTACATATAATATCATCCATCATCACTACATATAACTCCATCCATCATCACTACATATGACACCATCCAGCATCACTACATATAACTCCACCCATCATCACTACATATGACATCATGCATCATCACTACATATAACACCATCCATCAACACTACATATAAAACCAACCTATCATCAATACATATAATATCATCCATCATCACTACATATAACACCATCCAAAATCACTACATATAACACCACCCATCATCACTACATATTACATCATCCATCACTACATATAACTCTATCCATCATCACTACATATAACACCATCCAGCATCACTACATATAACACCAACCATCATCACTACATATAACATCATGCATCATCACTACATATAACACCATCCAGCATCACTACATATAAAACCATCCAATCATCACTACATATAACATCATCCATCATCACTACATATAACACTATCCATCACTACATATAGAACCATCCTATCATCACTACATATAATATCATCCATCATCAGTACATATAACACCATCCAACATCACTACATATAACACCACCCATCATCACTACATATAACACCATCCATCAACACTACATATAAAACCAACCTATCATCACTACAAATAATATCATCCATCATCACTACATATAACACCATCCAACATCACTACATATAACACCACCCATCATCACTACATATAACATCATCCATCATCACTACATATAACTCTATCCATCATCACTACATATAACACCATCAACATCACTACATATAACACCAACCATCATCACTACATATAACATCATGCATCATCACTACATATAACACCATCCATCATCACTACATATAAAACCATCCTATCATCACTACATATAACATTATCCATCATCACTACATATAACACCATCCATCACTACATATAGAACCATCCTATCATCACTACATATAATATCTTCCATCATCACTACATATAAGACCATCCAACATCACTACATATAACACTACCCATCATCACTACATATAACATCATCCATCATCACTACATATAACTCTATCCATCATCACTACATATAACACCATCCAGCATCACTACATATAACACCAACCATCATCACTACATATATGATCATGCATCATCACTATATATAACACCATCCATCATCACTACATATATTACCTGTATGTATATTATGTATGCTGGATTATGTATTATGTATGTATATTATGTATGTGCTCCATTTATATTTATTCAGCCTAGCTAGCAGCGTGTGGCAATGTTATTACCATATCCCACATGCTTAATTAATGTGCCTGGCGACGTATGGAAGCTGCTAATGTATCACTTGCCATACGTCGTCTATGGTAGTTGACCAGGACCTTAGCTAGGGAGCAGTGCTACCCACCTCTGTGTGCATACTCTTATCCAGTAAACCGAACCTACAAAACTATACAGGTGTTTGTGTTCTCTCCTGTATATAGAACTTATTACCCAGAACATCTAACATGGCGCAGTGCGTAGTTTTACTGGATTATTACGAGTGATTAGTGCAAGTTTGTGGAAAGCCGGCTGATGGATCCTCGCCTTGGGTCAACCCCGCGTCATCCCTCGAAGAATTTCGCAACTTTGAGCAGTGTCAGTGACAGTGATTTTCTGTGAAGTGTTTAGTGCATTGTGTGTTTCGTGCCATTCATGTGTGACCTTGTTCGAACGGATTTCCAAGGTATACGGCATGTTCTGGGCATTTGTGGGGTGTAGAGCCCAGCGCACCCTCCTCTGACCGTTTACAGAGAGCGACTGAGCTACTCCTATCTCCACCCCCCTCCCTCACAGCGCCGCCTCCACCCCCCCTCACAGCTGGAGCGAGACGCTCTGCCTGCCTGGGACACACACACATACATGTACTAACACTTGCTGACCGCGCGGCTTATTATATATATTTTATATATATAACCTACTTATCTGTGTATTTAATTAAATTTTTTTGTCTGAAATCTTTTTGATACGACGGGCTGACCGGTCAACACTGATTTAAGACACAGTACACAGAGGAAGTAGTTATGTCTCATGCCTTACGTAGCCGTGGACCCAGCGCCTGGATGAGTCAAGCTGATGATAGTCCCCCAGAGATGGATGACCAGGCCGGCCCAGCTCCCACAACATCGCGCAGCCCTTCACCTCAACATTCAGCGTTATCTCCAGAGATAATTGCCTTAATGAAGTTTATGAGAGATGAGAGACGCGAGGATGAAGCTCACAGACGTTTGGCGGATGAGCACAGAAGGCAAGCAGAGGCAGAACGAGACCACCAACGGAGAATGGAAGACAGTGCACGGTTTGAAGCCTTGATATCTCGCCTCACTGTTAACCAAGCCCCTGGCTCTAACACTGCCTCGGTACTGAATGGTTCAGATACCTCATCCATGCTTCCTTCACGCCCCCAGCCCCACCTAAAGCAGCAGCTCAAACACCGCCCATCTTGGAGCCTGATGTAAATTTCCAGACTTTTCGCGAATGGCGGCGGCGGTGGGCTGATTATGCTACAATGGTGGATCTCCAGAGTTTGTCACAGCCTAAACAACTCATCCAGCTGCGTATGTGCCTGTCCTTGGAAGTTCAGCGTGTCTTAGAACATACGCTGCAGGTACCCCCAACCTCTTCGCTGTCTGTAGAGGAGGTACTGGACGTTCTACAACGGCACATCAAAGGACAGCAGAATGAAGCTCTGCGCAGGAGGGAATTGTTTAGCTGCAGACAGATGGAGGGTGAGTCTTTTGACGCTTTTTATGTACGTCTTAAGAGAGCCTCGGAAGAGGTAGATATATGTTTAGGCCACCACCAGCAGTGTGAGGAGACCCAGTTGAAGCAGGTGATCTTGATGGGTGTTAAGGACGAGGAACTTGTCCAACGCCTCACCTCCCTCGACTCTTCCTCTTCTCTTCAGGATGTGTTGACGATATGTCGCTCCTATGAGGCTGCCAGGGGTGCCACCTCTGCCATCCGAGCTCCCCCTACAGCTGTACGCGCTGTGTCCCGGTACAAGAAGGACAAGAAGTCTGCTCCTACGCCTTCGCCCACCACGTCCACGCCCGGTTCATTTTGTAACAACTGTGGTAAGCAGCACGGAACACAGGTGTGTCCAGCTGCTCAGTCTACCTGCAACAGTTGTGACCGTATGGGCCACTGGTCGCTCACAGTGCGGTGCCCAGCTAAGTACGTACAGTGCAATGTGTGTGGTCGTCTGGGCCACTATGACAAGTGTTGCCCTACCCACGAACCCAAGGGACAGCGTCGGCGGAAGCTTCGGCGCCCTTCTACCAGTGAGGGCCGCCCACAGTCGCCAAATCAGAGGCACGACGACCCTGGACAAAGCCCGACCCATTTTAGGAGGGTGTACTCCTCGCATCTCAGGACCAAAGTCCCCCAGTACATCAGCGTCATCGTGACCTACGGCGGTGTGTCATCCCGTCTTCAGATGTTGCCCGACACCGGCGCTGATGCTACAGTCATCGGTCCCCAGCATTTGCGATGCTTGGGGCTCTCTCCAAGCGATCTAGGACCGCCTCCCGAGGACCTCTGCATCATGGCAGATGGTTCACAGATGGCCCCAGCCCTGGGTTCACTCTATGCACATGTCACCTTTGGCAACAGGTCGTGTCAGGCCTGGATTGACGTGCATAATGGTGTCCCGACTCCCTTGCTGTCCTACAGACATTGTCAAGAGTTGGCCATCATCTCCCAGGACTTCCCAACACCCATTCTCGAGGTAAATTACGCCAACAGGGTGCATGAAGGGAGCAGCAACTACCCTGCTGCCGCCCTACCCCTACCTCTGGCCAGTGACACCTCTCCTTCGGTAGTTGTCCCTGCTGCATCACGTCCCCACGCCCTGGCTCGCCTTCACGACAGTCACCGTGGAGCTGAGGCCACCAAACGACGTGCACGACAGACTGTGTTCCGGCCTGGCATCGACCCCGACATCTCCAATGCTGTCCAGGTGTGTAAGCCCCGCCACGTATTACAACCCAGCCAGCAGCAGGTACCCTTCATGAGTGACGACAACCCCACCCGCCCCTTTGAGTCTGTGTCGGCCGACTTTTTCTGTGTGTGAGGAAAGTCCTTCCTGGTTATCGCCGACCGTCTCTCTGGTTGGCCGGTTGTCATCAAGGGCGGTAATGACACGACGTCTGCCGCCACCATCAGCAAGTTCCACCACTACTTCCGTGACGTGGGCGTTCCTGTACGCCTGCGAACCGACGGAGGGCCTCAGTTCACAAGCCGGGACTTTGCTGCTCCCATATCGAGATCGATACACAACAACACCCACCGACCACCATGATATTGTCAAATCCCGAAGCACCTCATCCAAGGTGGCCCCCTTCGGGAACATTGACTGGGCGGCAGGCCTTCGACCGGGTCTTTGAACTCCAAGAACACACCTAACCAAGGACCGACGCCCCTGCCCAGGTTTTGTATGACGCCCCTTCGTTCTTGTGTCCCTGCTCACCCTCAACTTCTCCAAGGAGTGGCAGGCCAAGACAGAGGATTGTGATCGCCGAGCCGCCGAACGTGTTCAGGATGTCGTCGCCCGCTACAACGACCACGCCCGTTCTCTCCCCAGGTTGAGTGTCGGCACCCAAGTCCGTGTTCAGGACCCGACCTCCCTACGTTGGGACAAAGTAGGCGTAGTCATGGGCCTCGGTAGGTCACGGGACTACCAGGTGCGGTTACCCAGTGGTCGTGTGTGGTGGAGGAACCGCCGTTTTCTCCACCCCGTAACAATGCCTTCTGCTGGCCCCGCCACCAGTGTTGAGTCCCATACCCTTCCCAGTGATGAAGTCCCCCGACGCTCAGAACGGATCCAGAAGAAAAGGTCCGCTCAAGACTTTGCTATGAGCGTATAGGGGGGAGGGAGGTGTATGTATATGATGTATGCTGGATTATGTATTATGTATGTATATTATGTACGTGCTCCATTTATATTTATTCAGCCTAGCTAGCAGCGTGTGTGGTAAATGTTGGTTACTATATCTCTGCCACGCTTACTATTAATGTGCCTGGCGACGTATGGAAGCTGCTAATGTATCACTTGCCATACGTCGTCTATGGTAGTTGACCAGGACCTTAGCTAGGGAGCAGTGCTACCCACCTCTGTGTACATACTCTCATCCAGTAAACCGAACCTACAAAACTATACAGGTGTTTGTGTTCTCTCCTGTATATAGAACTTATTACCCAGAACATCTAACATTACCCTCCTATCATCACTATATATAACACCATCCATCATTACTACATATAACGCCATCCTTCATCACTACATATAACACCATCCATCATCACTACATATTATAACACCTTCCATCATCTCTACAAACACCAGTCCTCAACACTATAGTGATAAACAGAGCTTCATTTTGTTGTCAATTTCTTTAAATTCCAACCTTATTAAACCGTAATTCTTTCTGTATGGTCAAATTTTGATTTGACCACAGTGAGAGAGCTGTTAGTGTCAGTACATCACAATGGTGTTCCGACGCACTGTATCGAAGGTGTCTGAGGATGGAGGTGAAGGCTTGCAAGGATTTCGTTGTAGACTTCGACACCAGCTTTGTGGTGGTTGCAACAAACATCTACCCTGGTGTGGCCCCTAAGCAGATTCGACCATTGTTTGAGGAATGTGGACAGATCGACCTATTTGTGATGCCCGCAAAAGACAACAAAAATGAACACTATGGCTTCGCATACATCCGATACTTTGACGAGGCCTCCTGTGATAAGGCTATTGGACGATTGGATGGTGACAGCATTGGACGCAGCCGAAAATCAACTAACAAGCTGGAAGTTAACTACTACAGTGCCCATGGTACCTTGAACAACCTTGACCGCCAAGCTGCTGAGTTCATTGTTCTATCCAATGTTGCCGACCAACAACCCGCCTCTATCCTTAAGAAGACCAACGTACGCACTACCGTTGCCAAGTCAGTTACCTTCAATTATGACAATTTGGGCGACATCAGGGAGCGCGAAACTTCCACAGATACTTACACTCTGTCTGTACCTCCCAACCAATGAATATAACTCAACTGCTGCCATCGAATAAGAAAATGTCACCAATAGTTGTACCTCTGGGAACCTGGAGGGAGGCACCAACCCTGATGAAGGCTCAGTAATATCTACCATGTTATTTAAACACTTATAACACATATAACATCATCCATCATCACTACATATAACACCATTCATCATCACTACATATAACACCATCTATCATCACTACATATAACATCATCCATCATCACTACAGATCGGTAGAGTAGTTTTCGAGATTCTCGTGCGGACACACAAGCAAACACACACACACACACAAACAGACATACTTCTTTGTTTTATATCGATAGAAGATAGATCATCACTACATATAACACCACCCATCATCACTACATATAACATCATCCATCATCACTACATATAACACCACCCATCATCACTACATATAACACCACCCATCATCACTACATATAACATCATCCATCATCACTACATATAACTCTATCCATCATCACTACATATAACACCATCCAGCATCACTACATATAACACCAACCACATCATCCATCATCATCATCACTATATATAACACCATCCATCATTACTACATATACGCCATCCTTCATCACTACATATAACAACATCCATCATCACTACATATTATAACACCTTCCATCATCTCTACAAACACCAGTCCTCAACACTATAGTGATAAACAGAGCTTCATTTTGTTGTCAATTTCTTTAAATTCCAACCTTATTAAACCGTAATTCTTTCTGTATGGTCAAATTTTGATTTGACCACAGTGAGAGAGCTGTTAGTGTCAGTACATCACAATGGTGTTCCGACGCACTGTATCGAAGGTGTCTGAGGATGGAGGTGAAGGCTTGCAAGGATTTCGTTGTAGACTTCGACACCAGCTTTGTGGTGGTTGCAACAAACATCTACCCTGGTGTGGCCCCTAAGCAGATTCGACCATTGTTTGAGGAATGTGGACAGATCGACCTATTTGTGATGCCCGCAAAAGACAACAAAAATGAACACTATGGCTTCGCATACATCCGATACTTTGACGAAGCCTCCTGTGATAAGGCTGTTGGACGATTGGATGGTGACAGCATTGGCCGCAGCCGAAAATCAACTAACAAGCTGGAAGTTAACTACTACAGTGCCCATGGTACCTTGAACAACCTTGACCGCCAAGCTGCTGAGTTCATTGTTCTATCCAATGTTGCCGACCAACAACCCGCCTCTATCCTTAAGAAGACCAACGTAAGCACTACCGTTGCCAAGTCAGTTACCTTCAATTATGACAATTTGGGCGACATCAGGGAGCGCGAAACTTCCACAGATACTTACACTCTGTCTGTACCTCCCAACCAATGAATATAACTCAACTGCTGCCATCGAATAAGAAAATGTCACCAATAGTTGTACCTCTGGGAACCTGGAGGGAGGCACCAACCCTGATGAAGGCTCAGTAATATCTACCATGTTATTTAAACACTTATAACACATATAACATCATCCATCATCACTACATATAACACCATCCATCATCACTACATATAACACCATCTATCATCACTACATATAACATCATCCATCATCACTACAGATCGGTAGAGTAGTTTTCGAGATTCTCGTGCGGACACACAAGCAAACACACACACACACACACAAACAGACATACTTCTTTGTTTTATATCGATAGAAGATAGATCATCACTACATATAACACCGCCCATCATCACTACATATAACATCATCCATCATCACTACATATAACACCACCCATCATCACTACATATAACATCATCCATCATCACTACATATAACATCATCCATCATCACTACATATAACACCATCCATCATCACTACATATAACACCATCCATCATCACTACATATAACACCATCCATCATCACTACATATAACATCATCCATCATCACTACATATAACACCATCCATCATCACTACATATAACATCATCCATCATCACTACATATAACACCATCCATCATCACTACATATAACACCATCCATCATCACTACAGATCGGTATAGTAGTTTCCGAGATTCTCGTGCGGACACACAAACACACACACAAACAAAAATACATACTTCTTTGTTTTATATATATAGATACAAGAAACAAAAATCTTTAATTATTTATTAATTGTAAGTTTTAAGGTTTTCCTGGAACCATTGGCAGGAAATAAGGACACTTGAACCTTGAAAACTTACTGTCGTCATAATTATTTATAATAAACCTGTCGATGTTTATTTCCGGGTTAAAGTAAAAGCAAGGTTTTGTCTGGACTATTATCATATACACAGTTGCTGGTTGACGATACTGAAGGCCTATACAGGTGTGTGGTGCTTGTGCTTGGTGATGCTTCGTTTATGAGAGATAATCCCAGGAGTGAACTTTGTTCTGAAAGGACAAACAAAAAAGTCATTAGTTATCGTTGTCTCGGAAGTGTTTATATGTCGGTCACTCTTGTGTTGTCGATGTGTCCACCCCACAGAGTTATTGCGTGAAGTGACACATGAGACTTCAATTAAAGATCCTCTCCTCTCCATATGGAAGCTGTTCACACCTCTTGACAGTATTTGGTCTGACATTTAGTTATAAAGGTCGTTTTTTGTCTAGTTCATCTTCCTATGAAAATTAACAATTCATATCACGTTTTAGAGTTGTATGTTCTTCAAGCCAATTAACACAGTACAGGTAACACCAGAGTCAGGCAGGTACAGTGTTAAGCGTCGTGGTCTACTGCTGTCTTACTGAGTAACGATGATGAAGTAAAGTGGGAAATGACTTTGCCATGAGAGAGGAGAGGAAAGAGAGAAGGAAAGAATAGAAACGGGAAGTAAAGTAGTAGGGAGTAATAGCTGAGTCGAGGTGATTGGTTGGGGTGGTGGCCATACACAGCACGCTCCTGCTCGCTCAAGGGAGGCTGGGGTGGGGGGAGCTAAGCTAGTTAGGCATTCAGTACTGTATTGTGTGTTAATTTATGTAAGTTAAATGGTGGTGTTATTTTTTCATGTATTGTATAAAGTGAGTCTCTTTTTTATATAATAACTCACCTGAAGTGTCGCCCCAGGAAAAGGTAACAGAGACCTTAATGACACAGGTAGATTGTCACTCCCCTCGCCGCCCAGCGTATCCCACCTGAAGATTAACCATCCCGGCGATACCTGGGGGGGGGCTTAAGTATAATATATACTCTTATATAATAATGTTGATGCTATAATACACTGGCAGTCATAGTACAGTACATGTGTTGCCTTTATTGAGTTGAGTTTTGTATTTTTAGAAAAAGAGAGAGAAATCTGAGCAACATAATATGGAGAGAGAGAGAGAGAGAGAGAGAGAGTGTATTACATTGCCACACCTGATTCCTTCCTGGTGTATATTTTTACCACCTCTGGTACAACTGTGTCTCTTGCCGATCTATTTTGCACTGTCGCTTCCTGCCTTTCATCTTCCACCTTTCATCTTCTCCTTCATCTTCTTCTCCCCATCGTCTTTCTCCTCCATCTTACCCCTTCATCTTCCCTCCCTTCTTCCTCCCTTCCATCTCCCCCATTCATTTCTTCCCCCTTCATCTTCCTTTCCCCCCCTCCATCTTCCCTCCTTTTACCTTCCTCCTTCGGTCTTCTCCTTTCTTTTCCACCAATCTCCTTACCTTCCACTGCTGTCTTAGTCCATTACTGTTTTAAGAAATTTAGTTTTTTCAAGGATTTCGATATTTCATTCACTTACAATTCTTTTTTGTTTTAATTTCATTTTCTCACTCCTGATTCAAGTGATTCAAGAGATGCAGATAATTTGAAATATCCAGCCCTTATAATGTCTTTAGTGCCTCTTAAACTTGGGTAAATATTATTCCATTAAGTTTATAAACAAATACACGACTCAGACACGTTGGTATTATAATCACAAAGCAAAGATATCGAGAAGTTGTGACGCTTCATCTGTACAACCAGTTGAGAATAAACTTTCCTTCTCTAAAAGTTACAAGAAATGAGGGAGAGTTTCTCGCCAGGGGGCGCAGCGCTGTGAGAGAAGAATTAAATAAGCCTGATTAGCTAAGAAGACGACCAGGGGTAAGAAATGGTCCGTCTTGAGGATGTGGTTCAGGAGGTGAGGTGAAGATATAAACCTCGAAGACGTCATAAAACACAGAGATGACACTATTTCTAACCTTCCCAAGTCTCTGGTGGGTGGCAGGTGATCACCAACATGAAATACACCAACATGAAATACACCAACATGAAATACACCAACATGAAATGCGCCAAAATGAAATAGAAGATGCCAAGTGAGGTTGATTATGACTCAGACAGTAACCATAGCAGGACCTAAAAACAGCCAAGACTGTTCTAAAATGAGAACTTAAATTATAATTTCTGCCCAAGAGTGCGAGTGAGTGAACTTTAATTTCCATTATAGTACAGTATAAAACTTGAATGAGTTTATCTTCAACGTGATCTTAAATTTTAGTGGGTGAATTTTTTCATTGGATAATTAAGTCTTTGAGAATAACATTTTAAGGCGGCCATTTAATGTCATCATGCTGTAAGATGTAGATACGCTCCAAAAAGTATGTTTACGATTTTGTGTTAGACGATATGACACAACAGACAAAGGATTTTGACGACCCTACCGAGACAACAGGAGTCACAGTGTTCATTTTGAAATTAATCGGTCTCCTCCATAAAGGCACTTTTGGAGTGTTTGTTTACAACTCCTAGTGGTTAATGTGATGCAGCAGTGTACAGCTCATAGTCCATAAGGTGTTTCTTAGGCCAGACCCTTGAGAGTACAGTGGGTGGTTACACTACTCACCTGCCTTACACTCTCCCTGATGCTTTTGTTAGATGTTGAAACAGGAACTGTGGATCAACCTGTACAGCTTCTCCTTTTACTTTCACACAAACAATAGATTTAACATGTTGCCTAAGTACTTTGATGAAACAATAAGCACAAATGTGTTATCGTCATGATCCGCCTTATGTGATTATATTGCCAGTTGATGTGGGCCCGACCTTGTTTTGACACACTGATTGGCCTCGTGTTAATTTATTCTCACTTAACATACTTTTTTCGTACCTGAACTCCTCGACCGAACGCTCTTAAAGTTTGTAGAGAAGTTGAAACGGGTCTTATTGATATTCGTGTAGGCAGATTGATAGAGGTCCCAGCAATAAGAGAGTACAGCCGGGTCCTGCTGGAGACACTGAACACATTTCAGTTATTACATCTGGAAATACACGATCACTCACCAAAGAAAACGAAGACAATTTTACCAACTAATATGGTCGAGGTTCTGTAGATATGGGCCACAGCTCACGTACGGTCGCTATCTGATCTTCTCGACCAGTGTAACAAGAAAGATCTTTACAAACACTATAATATGTAGTCAACGTGCAGTGACTCAGTAATAACTTATTGCTCCTTTGATTCAAGTGTTCGACAACAAGCCGAATATGTTCCCTCTGTTCCTTTGACTATCTTGTGTGTACGATCTTGTGGACTGGGGCGTGATCACGATCAATGGTTGTCCCACTCACTCACTCACTAGGTTTCCTGCCATCTCTTACCCATGAAATTAGATTAAATCTGCCCTGTCGTATCCTCTTTACCTATCCTATCCCCCCTTGTCTCTATTAACCTTAATATATCATCACTCTCTCTCCCCTACTCTCCTTCCCTGCTTCCTCTACCACTATCTCCACCTCCTCTTTCCTTCCCCTTCCACAATTATTATATCCTCATATCTATGTCTGTCATTCTCTTTATCTGTTCCTACTTCTTTCACTATATCTCTCTATCCCCTCAGCCTAAATCACAATGGCTACAAGAACGAGAGCTTGTGTTGGTAAAAGAGGAATTTTTGAACACCATGACAAATGTATATTTTTTGATGACTTAGGGAGAACGTGTGGCGTGATTAGTGTAGAAGAGGAGATTGTCACACCCTTCTACCCAGTTTTGTTAGTCTCTTATGCCCCACCCTGCCAGTCCTCATACCCTACCCTTCTAGTTCCTCATACCCTACCCTGTTAGTCCCTCATACCCTACCCTGTTAATCCCTCATACCCTACCATTCCAGTCCCTCATATTCCACCCTACCAGATCCTCATACCTCACCCTTCCAGCCTGTCTTTGTGTCCCAACCAAATTAAGTTCTGTAAAAATCTACCTGATGTCTTTCGCCTTCCCTTACCATCATCTCCCAATTGGTTGTCTTGTAAATAGTAGATCGATGCCCTGGAGTCTCTGGTAGTTTCAATAAGTCTGGAGCCCAACTCATTAAGGAACTTCAGGGTGCTGTCATGCTGGGGAGGGAGGGAGAGGGAGCTGCATTATGCTGTCATGCAGGGGAGGGAGGGAGAGGGAGCTGCATTATGCTGTCATGCTGGGGAGGGAGGGAGAGGGAGCTGCATAATGTTGTCATGCTGGGGAGTAGGGTGTGTCAATTTTGTCAACATGTTAAAAATCAAATTTGGTAGTCAAAATATTGTGCCTCTTTATGTCTAAACTTGAGATTAGCAAACAAAAATGAATTGAAATAACCCTCACCTACATCAATTATACCTTAAAGTTTCAAATATCAGTATTTCAACAAATTAATGAGACTTGATTAGAATTATTCACTTGATATTAACTAATCTCATGTAAGCATATGGATTATGGAGTATTTTATGGTTCTATAGCTTGTGTACAATATGCATGTCAGAACATGAACATGAACAGGCTCTCCGTGTGGGACAGTTTAATTCTTGTTTTGACTTGTACCAAGCATGAGGATAAGGCGCCCGGCTCACTCTCCTTCTAGATATCATAGACGGTGGTTTGCTCTCATTGCACTTGCACCTACTCTACCAGACGAATTCTACATTTTAATTATTGTAAGTAGGGCATATTGATTGTCGCAGTTACTTATATCATTGTATAAAACATTATGTTCTAAGAAATTATTATGTTATTTCTGTTACAGCATTTTTGATAAACAAATTGATATTTTTTGAAACAACAATTGAATTATGAAACATTGAAATATTTTTCTATTTGTCAGATAGTGTGAAGATGTCAAAATTGAAGACAAGAAGTCAGTTGTCAACCCACTTGAGCCTGCTAGTTGGTAAAGGGAAGGAGCTTCCTGTATCAGAACTTCCAACAGTGAGAGACATGCTAAGATTAGGGTTACTCCTTCGAGAAAAAAATGCAAAGGACAGAAGGAACTATACAGATAAAGAACTCATAAATGACATGATAGTCCCTCTTCTGCATCAATGGACAAAAGCTAATGCACTATTCAAACCACCTGTGATTAATCAGTGTCGAACTATTGAGCTAAAACTAACGAAATTATGGCACAAAGCAGTTGAAACATCATTTGGTAAAGGAAACTTGGCCAGGAAAAATGAATTTCTGCACGCACTTGATACTCTGTTTGACATTTTGACCTGCAAGTGCTCCATACAATTATGTTCTGAATCCAACTGTTCTCACTCAGGTAAGAGAGAAAATAATTCCCACATTGATTGTGGTTGTCCTCGTGAAAAGAAGATCCCTGTTTTAGAGCTTGAATTTATAAAGGCACAGAGGACAAAGGCAGAAGGCCAAGGAAGTATGCAAATGGGTTCAATAGATTATTCAGAAACAAAGAAGCAGATTGCTAATGCCAAGAAGAGAGAACAAATCCGAGAGAGGGAACAAAAGAAGAAAATGAAGAGTGAAGAAGCCATCCAAAGAGAGGAAGAGCTGTGTCAAGATGTTTATCACTTCTTTGATAGTTCTTCTGATGAACAGGAAGCAACATCAGATGATAGTTCCAAAGAGCCATCTGAACCTTTACCAAAGAAAATGAAATACAACACAAGAAATATTTCAAACATTGCTTTAGCTAGTATTCGCCACCATGCTGGACTTCGTGAGGCTGCAGAAATTGCAACTGCCGCTTGGATAGATGCAGGCCTCATCAGCCGAGAGGATGTATCTTTGGTGATAGATCATAATAAAATTAGAAGAGCACAAGAAAAAATAATGAAGGAAATATCTGATCAGCATGAAAAAGATTTAAGCGAGGGAGGGCTCTCCTGTCTTTTGTTTGATGGAAGAATAGATGACAAAAGTTTTGCTAGAAGTAGAGGGAGTGAACAGAAAGTTTCCAGGTCTCATCAAAGAAGAACACTACTCTGTCTGTTCTGAGCCTGGTGGTCGGTTTTTGTTTCACTTTGCTCCCGAAACTGAAGTAGAAGGGAAGAAACATGCAGAGGTCATTGCTGATCATATTTTATGTTGGGTTCAGGAGAGAGGACTTGGCAGTTCACTGCAGGCTGTTGGTGGAGATTCAACTGCAGTGAACACCGGATGGCAGGGGGTGTAATGACGCATTTAGAGAAAAAACTAGGAAGAAGACTTGTTTGGATTGTATGTGATTTACATACAGGCGAGCTACCTCTTCGTCATCTCATCCAGGAACTTGATGGTCCTACAAAGAGCAACAACAAGTGGTCAGGTCCCCTTGGCATCATGCTGGATGAAGCAACACAACTAGAAATAAATACAACCTTTCCAAAGGTCGAAGTTGGCCCTCCCCTTCCGGCGTTGTCTGAAGGAGTCATCAAAGATCTCAGCACAGATCAATCCTATGCTTATCGTATTGCCCAAGCAATAAGATCAGGAGAAGTGCCTCAGTCATTGGCTCTCTTGGAGATTGGACCTGTCAGTCACAGCCGTTGGTTAACTACAGCTCTTCGTTTCTGCAGGATTTGGATTTCCAAACACGAATTGAAGGGCAAAGTGCTGAAGAATTTGAGGTTAATTGTTGAATTTATTATTGGAGTTTATCTTCCCCAGTGGTTTAGTGTGAAACTTAATCCTATGTGGGTGGATGGGCCCAATCACCTTTTGTTTCAATTGCAGCTAGTAAGAACACAGAGGAAGGTAGTGAGGGACATCGTGTTACCTGTGGCAAGAAGGTCCGCTTGGTATGCTCGATCAGAAGCAGTTTTGCAAGCAATGCTTTGCAGTCAATGTACCAATCTCCGAACCGAGGCTGTAGAAGTCATTCTAAAGATTAGAGGAACGCTAATAGATGACGACCAGTTGGGAGACTGTTCGTTTCATTCAAGAAAAGTTCCCCCAATAAACGTCAATGCCACCAAATTGTCAGAATTGGTTGACTTGAGTTTGGAAGTCTTAGAGCCACCATTGACAACAAGTCTAACTAGCCAAGAATTGAGAAACCTTAAAGAGACTCCAATGCAGGTGCCGAAGTGGCCTTCCCACACTCAAAGTGTGGAGAGATGTGTGAAAATGGTCACAGAAGCAGCGGGCCATGTTTACAGCCACGAGAGGCGAGAAGGTTACATCAAAGCACAAATAGCAAGCAGACTACTGATGACAAGAAACCAAAGCAAAGAGAGTATGAAGGCATTGGTTACTTTCAAATAGACTACGGATAATAAAATATAATAATTTGAAACTTGAAACAGTAACATGTGTGCAAACGCTGGTTATGTTATAAATTCACAAATATGTACATTTAAAAATCCATTTGATGTAGGTAGGACTTATTATAAAAAAAAATTTATGCCAGAATATTGTTTTGCATGCTTAAAGACTACAATAAATTGCTACCAAATTACTCGATT
>NW_024719224.1:0-14905 GCF_018991925.1 Homarus americanus | reverse complement strand
AATGGGATGGGTGGGTAGTCCATAATTGATTTAACAAGGGCAATATAAATCTTTTTGTTATTAATGCTAAGGTTCTTAAAGCGTTTTATTTTTGATAATCTTATTCTTGCCTGTCGTTCTTTATCTTTTAAGTATGTTATATATCCTCTTTTTGTTAGTTTTAATCCAAGCATCCTACCTTCAGTGTCGTATGGGTATAGTTCCTGGTCGACTATTACTGGACTTGTTTTAATCTTGGCTATTGGTATTATCTTGAATTTGTTCTTATTTGTCCTGATTTTCCATTTTTTCTCAAAATCATTTATGTTTTTATCGCTCTTACCGTGTAGAGTGCCATAAATTGAGTTGATTTTCCTGGGTATGATACTATTTGAGTAATATCATCAGCAAACATTACATATTCGCTAAAGGGGGTAGGTTGAGGTGTGTCTGAAGTATAAATTGTATATAGTGTTGGAGAAAGGCATCCTCCTTGAGGTACTCCACTCTCAAGATTAAACATAGTTCTTAAAAAGTTTCCAATTTGAATTTGTGCTCTCCTATCATCTAAATAGTTACACAATATTCTTAGCAAGTATTCATTAAGTCCCAGTTTTAATATTTTATATTTCAAGCCTAAATGCCAAACTTTATCAAAAGCCTTAGAAACATCCCTTAAAATTATATTGATCTGGTTACCCTTGCTTTTTTCTATTGCAATTATTTCCGTTATTGTAGCTATTGCAGTTAGGGTATTTCTATTGGGCATAAATCCATGTTGTCTGTTGTTAGTTTTCCCATGTTGTGTTAAAAAGGCTATAAGTCTTGAATTTAATATTTTTTTCAATAGTTTCCCGGTAATTTCTAATAAAAATATTGGCCTGTAGTTTAATATTTCCTTATTGTCCTTACCCTCCTTAGGAATAAATATCATTTTAGCATATTTTAGTTTGTCTGGAAAGTAACCAGTTATTAAGCATGCGTTATATATGTTTAATAGTGTATTTAAAATGTTTTCAGGTAGATTCATGATCATATTTCGTGTAATACCTGTGAGCCCAGGGGCTTTTTCATTAAATTTCCTCAGACAGTGCATCATTTCTCCCATGGTTATTATTTGATTATTAGGTAATAAGTTATAGTCTATATATTGCCTTGGGGTGATTCTATGTATTTGTCTTCCCATTTCTTCTTCTATCCTTTCTTCGTGTTCACTATCAAAATCTTCATTTTCCTCATCTGATATTTTTAAAACTTTTACCCATTCCCTTTTGAATGCTGACTCTTGTTCATTTTCCTCGTGCAATTTTGTTCCATTTTGGTCTTTAATGTATGGTGTTTTTTGCTTGTTGTGCCCCATCATCTTGTTTATGGAAGTCCAAAATGTTTTTGTGTCTTTAGTCATGTCAGCCGCCATTATAATATCATTCCATTTTTTATTATTTGCTTCCTTACATGCGTCTCTTAATTTTATCTGTAGTGCTATCTGTGTCGTATATAGCCATCTGTTACTGCCGTGTCTTTCCATATACCTGTTTATTTCATTGTAATAGGTCTGGATTAATTTAACTTCTTCTGGTAGTCTGTTGTTGGGTAATGTTCTAAAGTGTGAAGTAGGAGTGTGTTTGGTTATAGATGTTTTTTATTGCTGAGTGCAGTCTGTCATTTCTGAGTCTATATCTTCTGTTGTTTTCCTTGTAGGTTAATCGGTGGTGATTACTTAGTCGTCTTTGAAGCTGTCCCAGTCTGTTTCCCTCATTTTCAGTCTCTTTTTTATTGGTATCTGTAGGGGCTTGTTGACGGTGTTGGTATGAATGGCGAATTGGTCACTGCCTGTAAAGAGAATCCCTGTATTATATAGTAATTGAAAAAGGCTTTGTTGTTGGTAAAAATTTTGTCTGGTGTCGATTGTGTATTGTGATTTCTCCAGGTTGGAAAGTTAGGACCCAGATGATTGATTTTCCCTAGATTTATTAATTGATTAAGGGCGTTTCCCACGGCGTTATTATTTGTATTGTCAAAAATCCTGTGTCTGGCGTTAAAGTCTCCTAAGATGTACATCGGATGACTATTGTTAGCCAATTTTAATAGGTCTTCTATAGGTAAGTAGGGTCGTCTCGGTGGGAGATAAGTAGTAGCAATAATTACGTCTCCTTGAGTTGTATTTATTTGTATTGCTAGAAATTCATCCTGGAAGTCATCAATAAGTTTAAATTTTAAGTTTCTTTTAACCGCTATCGCTACTCCGTCATTTTTCTCGCCCGATTTATTTCTTTGGTTTACATAATAGTTAAAGAGTTTTATGTTGTTGTTTTCTGTCTCACCGTGACTGTTTATTAGTATAATGTCAGGGTCAATTTCTTGATATATATATTACTTAGGTTAATTCTCTCGGTCTTCCAGTTTCTTACGTTGTGTTGTATTATTCTTAAAGTTCTTACTGTTTGTCTATTGTCCATTATTTCTTATACTTGGATTGTGACTGTTGAAGTGGAGACCTATCATCCTGTTTCCCGCTTCTGAATCTTCTAAACTCTGACGGGTCTACTATTTTAAAGTCTTTGGTCGTAATCTTTAGTTTGTCCGTAGTAATTAGTGACCAGACATAATCTTCACTTAGGGATTTTTCTTGATATGTCCACTTGTATATCCCTCCTTCACAGTTTTTTTACTATTGTCCCTCCTGTTGGTCTCGATGTTGGGATTCCATGTTTCGTTGTAGTGATAACTTTTAATCCAATTTCTTCAGCAGATTCAGGTTGTATATTGTGATCAGTTTCCATCTTATCTTCTCTCCTCCTACTCCTTTGTCTTATAGTCTGTCCTTTTGTTATTTCTATCTTCTCTTTGTCACTTCTAGTCATTTGTCTGGGATCTCTATCAGTCGCTTGTGTTCCTTGTGTATCAGCTGTTGCTCCTTGCTCAAACCTTTGTTCGTCTAGATGTAGTCTTTCTCTCAGTTCGCTTGCATATGTTGCCTGAAATAGTTTTTCGGATTGTGGATTCTCTGGAAATATCATCTCTGGTAGGTTATTCAATTTAAAAATTTTCCTTAATTCCTCATTATATGATCCGGGTGCAATGATATTGTGCAAATGTGCATGGATCATACTAATCATTACCTTATCATGTATTGGCTCACTTAGGTTTAATATGGTGGATTCTGGTCTATGAGCCTCTTGGACCGCTCTCTTTGCTATTTCGACGTATGTCGTATCCTTCTTGTCCTGTTCCTTTTTCCTTGTTTCTTGTTCCTTGTACTTTATCATGTGTTTTTTTATTGGGCATGCCATTGCTAACGTCCTATGTCCTATGTATACATTCCCGTTTCTCTTACAGTTGAGACAGCCAACATGTGTATTCTTACATTCAGTGTAGGTATGGTCGTCGCCTGCACAATCTGAGCAGTACTTTTTTTCTTTTTCCGGACAGTCTTTCGTTGTGTGTTCTTCATATTTGTAGCAGGAGAAGCAAGTTTGCAGATTGATGAATGTCTCCTTCTTTATTTGATGTGGTGTGACTGACATGTTGAATATTAGAAAGCCCTGTTGTAAAACTTTCTCAGCCATTGACACTTCTTCAAAAGTAATCTTAAAAACATGAGTATAGTCTTTTATCTTAATGACTTCTTCAATCTTCATCCACCTGTTTTGGCGTTCCAGTTCATCCTTCAGGTCTTCCGATGTCTTCCTCCCGATCTCTTGGTCGACTTGACGAACGAAAACTGATCTTTTTGCTTTTTGTTCTGGTGGCATGACAACAACAAGGCCTTCATTGTAAAATATATCTCTGGCTTCTTTTGAAAGGGTTTTATCTGAATCAAAGTCATCTTTACAGATTACTTTAAAACCTTCATTGGTGCTGAATATTCTTGTTAGTGGGACTTGCAATTTGTTGTAAGTGATTTCTGCCACTTTTCCTCTTCCAATAGAGTGTCCCTTATCTCTATGTTTTATTCTAATGCTTGTTGTCATCTTCTTGATTACATCTAATCCTACCTATAACACAGGGCTCCTGCCTGGGAGCAGTGACCCCGCCCCCCCCTCTTGGACGGGGGTCGGGCTCGTAGGGTTCTGCACCCAGGTTACCTGTGACTATAGTTATGTCTAAGAAAGTTGCCACCTACCAGTGACCCCCGGACAAGGGGTGCCTTGCACTATCACTGGTTCCCTTGCCGGATCGACCGTATCGCTAAGTCCGCCTCCCGTTCAAAGAACGGAGTGCATGAGGGGGATGAAAAAAGGAAAGAAGAGGACTTAGAGAGTAGAAACAGCCTACCTACCACGCCACGTTCGGTTAGCCAATCAGAGCACCGCAGTAAACGTGCATGTATCACGCCACCGTGGGGCACCACTGATTGGCCAATCCAGGACGTAGACGCACGGGTAGTAGTCAAAATTTGGGGAGCCCAAATATTTGTTTTTTCCAAAAGTTGGAATTTCCCGTACAATCTGTGATGGTAATTACACCGTCACTATGTTGAGTAAGTACAATCACTAGGATTGAGTGTCCTATCACAACAAAGTTGCAGACTGCTCAAACATGCAGCAAAAGAGGCAGGTCTTCGCAGCTCCGGGTCCAGCAGTCAGAGGTAGGTCACCACGAGGTCAGGTCTTATATAGCGGAGGTAGGCGTGGCTTAATAGTTGACCTCCGTCATGTAAGGCGGCGCTGGTTGACCTAGACCACGAGGCATACACTGGGGAATTCGCGGGGTCGGCTACTCAGTGACAAGCGTTTGTAGGGGAGGAATCCACTACAATACTCCCCCTTCCCTCCAGGCGGTGTAGGAGACTGTTGTCTGTAGGGTTGCATGGCACATGTGAGGCAGAACGGGCGGTGCATGCCACATGTGAGCCATAACGGCGAGGGCGTGGATGAGCCGGCCGCTAGAGGAGACAACTGTCTAGATACACAATATCTGTGAGAGTAGAGAGGGAGAAAAAGGGTGTGTGGAGGCGATGAATGTTGTGCTTCCCTCACGGCAGGTACAGAGTCGTCAGATGCGCCTGCTGGGGTGTGTGGGCCTGGGTCAGGAGCAGGGGCTGCGTCAGCAGAAGCGGATGAGGGCTCGTGACAGCAGCTGGGTCCACGACAGCAGCAGGGTGCAGGACATTAGCAGGGAGTACCTGAGGGAGAAAAGAGGGGTGTGTGGGTCCGCACTCAGGAACAGAGGCCGCATCAGGGGCGGCAGGGGTTACTGCTGGGCCGGGGTCGGCGTCTGAGGCAGGACGGGTGTGCTGGGGTCGGTAGGACGTGGTGCTTGGGGCAGGAAGAGGAGCAGCTGTCTGCTTAGAGTAGCAGAGCTGCTCTAGGGTGTCTAACCTGCAGTGTAGAGACAGTAGCTGTAGAGCCGATGAGAGCTGCTTCTGTGTGGATAAGCCAGTCTTCCATGTTGCTTGAAGACTGGGAGAGTGATCAGTTTCTCCTCCATCCTGTGTGAGTGCGAATCTCCGGGGGTCACCATTTGTGGTGTACGTGATGTTTGGGTTCACACTCAGGATGGGATGGAGAAAGGAAACTCACAATGTGCTCTCTGTATACATGTTGTATTGGATGTACAATGCAGCTTGGTGCTGGGAAGTGGCAGCGTGGTTACAGACGTGATGTAGAGAGAGCTGGTTGGTGAGGATGCTCAGAGGAGGATAAGCTTGTGGGTCGCCATGCTCGCCGGCGGGAGCGAGGACCGCCAGGCAGAAACGGAGGAGGTGGTGTTGCTTGCTGGTTGGTGAAGGTAGAAAAGAGAGAGATCACCACTAGGTCAGGTCTTATATAGCGGAGGTAGGCGTGGCGTAATAGTTGACCTCTGTGATGTATGGCGGCGCTGGTTGACCTAGACCACGAGGCATACACTGGGGAATTCGCGGGGTCGGCTACTCAGCGACAAACAGCGTTTGTAGGGGAGAAATCCACTACAAGGGAACACAAGTGTAGCGTCTATGGGGAAAAACACGTCTTCTCAGGGGTCGCTAACTCACTCATGTTTTGCGGTCGTGGAGTTTAATAAGAATCATTAGTTAAATAGATCAGCAGTCAACGCGACCATAACATAAGGACTGAGTCACTTAGGTAATGCAGATAATACTATTCTTTATAAGTAAGAACTATTTATTTGCTTGATTGTACAGAAATTTATAACAATCTGATGCTGTGACTTCACTCTCCCTTCACTTGCTTAACAGTTCTCTGGGATTCATTGCTCTTTGTGGATAGTAATTTTTTCCTCCCAAAGTCTTGAGTAGGTGGGCACTTCCTTGACACTTGGAATGACACAAGGTAGCTCCTGCAAGATGCACTTTATAAAAAATTTTCAACATTCTGATGAAAAGGTGAAGCAGCTGAGAGGATACAGGGTTACCTTCAGTCTTATGGGTTGGTTGTTAGTACCCAAAACATCCCCAGTCATTCCAGCAGTTAGTGAGTACTGTACTGACTCTAGTTAGGGAAGTAAGGCTACTTGAGTACAGTTCAGAGCTAGCTAAGTTGTCTCCTTGGGTAAGTATCTATATATACCAGTAAGTCTTTTATCAATTATGGAATTCTGAAAACTTCAACATTGTAATACTTTTTACTTTACTTTTATCCTCTTCACCAAAATATCGGCTCGTTAACCGCTTGGGCGATCGGTTGCGTCTCTGTCACGCACTGTTGGCAAATACTGGGCATGCACCGGCTCCTGAATGTACCTGAACCTGCTCCAGTGTTGGTCAAGTCTTGTCTTGAAAGAGCTCACACTCGGTGCCGTCACAACACTTTCCGGTAGATTGTTTCAAGAGTTCACAACTCTCACTCCGAAAAAGTTTGCCCTCAAAGTTTTCTGAACTTGCGGCTTCTTCAATCTTGAGCTGTGACCCCTTGTGGGGCGAGTGTCCGCCAGCTCTAAGTAAGGACACTCGACTGAGTAGTGCCCCTTGAGATGCTTCTACACCTCAATTAGATCTCCCCTTGCCTGTCTGTAGTATAAACTAGGCAAGTTCAGGCGCTCCAATCTCCCAGGGTAGCTGAGGTGCAAAAGGGCAGGTACCAGTCTGATGGACCTCCTTTGAACATTATCAACCAACTGACAGTCCCTAGCATATCTGGGGGACCAGACAGGGTGACATTACTCCAGATGGGTAAGCACTTCACTCTTGAAGATCGTTACGAGGGACGGACCGTCTAGATATCTGAACGACCTTCTTATAAGACTCAATAATTTGTTTGCCAGATTTGCCTTCTTCTCACAATGGCCCGAGAACTTCAACTCATTGTCAACATACACACCTAGGTACTTCACACATTCAGTCTCAAATAGTGCAGTTTCTTCATCCCTTTGGGACATATGATACGCCTCCTTACCGTTGGTACGCCCCAGGTGCATCCTCTTACACCTCGTGACATTGAATCTCAGCAGCTATTTCTTCGACCATTCTTGGAGCCCACAGAGGTCCTTCTGCAGCTCTTCACAATCCGTTTGGTTCTTGTTTTCCCGAAATAACTTGGCGTCATCGGCAAACATTTGTATGGAGGAGTGTACAACGTCAGGCATGTCATTTATGAAACAAACAAACAACAGCGGGCCCAATACACTACCCTGTGGTACCCCCGCTTGTGACATGTACGGGTGATGATTTCGTGCCATTAATCACCACACACTGCTTGCGGTTATGTAGAAAGTCTTCTATCCACGCTAGGACATTTCCCCGCATTCCGTACCCTTCCAGTTTTATTTTCAGCCTTTCATGGGGTACACAGTCGAAAGCCTTGGCAAAATCTAGGTATATACAGTATTGTCGATATTAACACCCTGTTCCAGAATATGGGTCCAATTATCCAGTACCTTGAGCAATTGTGTTAAGCAGAAGCAGCCCGATATAAAACCGTATTGGCAATCCTTTACAAGGTTGTTTCGTAGTCGATGTTCCATCGCGGCATCTCTGATAATACTCTCAAGCACTTTACATATTATGCTGGTCAGGCTCACCGGTCTATAGTTGTTCGTGGAGTGACGATCGCCCTTCTTGAAGATAGGACTCACATGAGCCATTTTCCAATCACTGGGGACCTTTTGTTCATCCAGGCATTTACAGAACAGTATCTTCAGTGGCTCGGCAAGCTCATTGCACAACTCTCTTAGCACTCTGGGATGCACCATGTCAGGGCCGGAACTCTTATGGACCTTTTGCTTTGGCAGTTTATATCTAATACCTTCTTCTGTGAACACATTGTAGGTCAGTGTATGAAGGCTTGAGCTGCCACCATTTATGAGGGCTGCTACTGCCACCATTTATGAGGGCTGCTCCTGCCACCCTTCATGAGGGCCTGTGTGCCAGTAACAATTCCTTTTACTCTTATATATCACCATTGGTAGCGTGACGATAGGAGGCTCGTGGGTAGGTGTAATGATAGTATCAAGCAATAGGGAAGAAATAACGGTAAATACTGTAGGTAAATAATATACACAATTATACAAATACAAAGTTTATTTAAACATGAATATGAAATTAGAAGAAAGAATTGGTTTGTACTAACAGACGAAATCTATTACTAGGCCCTCAGGCTCAACATACTCACACCATTACTGGGTGGACATAATCAATACACTTCCAACCCTACTGGGTGGACATACTCAATAGCACAACTAGGATAGTCACTTAGCACCATACATACTAGAGCAACTGCCACTACAACACTCAGTCGTCAGGAGTGATACTCAAGCAACAGCCATGGGGTCCAGCCACCATGGAGTACTATCCGACGAACTCTGGAGATCCCAGTGGGTTAATTCCACCACACAAATATAGCCCTACTGAGGTAGCCATTCATCCACCAATGATGGGGGCTGGTAGTGGTGTGTGGCTTGGTGGTCCAGGGTCACCTCGTGGACCGAGCGTTAGGGCCAGACGAGCCAGCTATGGGGGCTATAGGTGGTCTGAAGTGTCTGACGGCCGGGTCTCACGAAGGTAACTGATCCTACTGGACCTCGAACATGTCCCCAGACATAGTGGATACAACATCCACCCTACAGACACGGCCTAGGCTGCGTTAGGGACCTGTATGGATGAAGGGACGGGCACTTACTAACCGGTGACAACAACAACACGTTTCAGGGGACGTTAAAGACGTAAATATGACTTTACTCAGAGCATATCAACTACGTTACTGTAACACTTGCACAATCAACTATCAATTGGGTCAAATCACTTAAAGAAGGGCAAATTACAACACAGCGTGGAATGGCATACCTGTATGGATGAAGGGACGGGCACTTACTAACGGTTAAAATGCCCGCGTGCCCTCACTCAAACCAGACCAGGGAGTCCACCTACTCCTATTCCGATGAATTAATTTACGGTACCCTCTGACGTTGAAATTGAGACTATGAACTCATTTTCATTCTCTACTATTATCTTCACTAACAATGCTCTGACTCAGCTATCGAAAGCAGAATTAAATTGATTACAAAGGAATGGATGGCAACAGGTCCCAGCATACAGCGTCTGCTCCCATAGACAAAGGCGGGGGAAACAGAGAAAACGGGGGACGTTTCCACTGGGGGACTCGGAAGGTTTTGTGGACGTTTGAGCGTAATATGAATCCTTAAGGTTTTCAGGTTAGCTCTTATCATGACCATTACAAAGCTTCCTCCTTCCCCAAGATTCATTATTATGCGGTAACGTTCAGAAAACACGTAAGTAGTGACATACATATTAAATCATTAATATAAAGTATAAATCCTCATACAAAACATTGCACAAATTATATCAATAAAAATAGAAAAATAATTCCCTACCGGTGGTCAGGATTAGGTACAAGAAATGGAAATCTGTTAACATACAATTAGAATGTGACACACCTTCATAAAAAATATATTGGGATACATATTACAAAATAGCACCAAAAATAATAGCACATGGGGTTAGGTACATCATGTCATAATAATACTGAATGGCGGTAAATACATCATATCATATAATAATAAATGGTGTTACATACATCATATCATATAATAATAAATGGTGTTACATACATCATATCATATAATAATAAATGGGGTCAAGTACATCATCATAGAATAATAATGATTTGAGTTAGATACCTCATATCATATAATAATAATAATAAATGGTGTTACATGTTACAAAATACACCCTCACATCGGTAGATAAAATGCACACTCAAAATTTCCTTACAGAACTCAAATTTCAATGTTCATAGATTATGAAAGTTTCTTTTACGCGATTGGTCAAATGCTGACAGGACACACTGAGATTTAACATAGATTTCTCAAGCTAGGACATAGACGAACGGACCCCATCAAGTCAAAGGAATGATTTGTTGCCCTTAATCTAAAGAGTTATGTCGCACTCGCGAGAGGCAGCACCCTTCAAGGGACTCCGAACGAGCGGGTATTCCCAAGAATTCAATGCTAACGAAACGGTCCTCATGAGAACACCACCAAACCAAAAACTGTCTGTACTTATGGCATTTGCCATGTAGAAGTAATAGCACCATATTTATATGCCCGAATACTCCCTGAAAGTCACGAACTCTACACCTATATACCAACAACACCCAGCCTACGTAGGACTTACCAACCAGAACTTGAGAACTCACCACTGGTATCTGTACTCATACTAGTAACAGATACCCTTCAGATGATTGCATAACTGCCAATCCATCTTCCAATCTCTGTCTTTACTGCAAATTGACCCTTCCTCTGCAAAATACTTTTAATAAAAAAAATCATCAGTTCTTTACCTATCCCTTTTCCACAGTTACTTATAACTGATTGTGCACTTCATTATCAACCAATGGGGGTCACTTAAAAGCTCACTGCTTTTAAAGATCCAGTCTCACCACTGGTTTTCTCATCCTTACGGGAAATCGGGGAGCAGGAGCAACTACTGTTCTCTCCTCATCCCGTATAGCATCTCTCTCATCAGGCTCTGATTCAGAGGAAGAATCATTAGGGGGAACCTGGATGTCATTTACATGGACAAACATATCTCTGTTGATACATCTTTTCACCTTTTCTGCGGCTCGTCGAATTACTTCTGTCTCATCTGAAAGGTGGGTTAACTCATACGCTGCACCATTACGTATTACTTCAGTTACTGTATATGGGCCCTTCCACTTAGCATTTAATTTTCTACTGGTACCTGGGATAGTAACTTCATCTCTCACCCAAACAGTTTCCCCTAGCTGTACTGTCTGATTGACTCTATCTCGGTTTGCTACGTTCCGGAATTCTCTAGACATTCGTTCAGAAGTTTCTTTAATTACTTTGTGAGCTTCTCTCAACCCTTCAGTACTCTCGTTTTCTATTATTGGTAACTCAATTCCCACTTGCCTCTGTGCATGCCGGGAGAAGAATGCGAAGTGTGGCTGCACTCCAGTCGTTGTGTGAACAGAAGTGTTCAACGCATATTGGGTCGGACCCAAGAATCGTGGCCAGCGACGCGGGTTATCTTCACACATTATTGATAAAATGTTCTTAAAAGTTCGGTGCATTCTCTCCGTGATACTGTTACCTCGGGGGTGGTAAGGCAAGGTAAAATACACTTGAATGTTAGTTAATCGACAGAGCTCCCTGAATTGTGCGGCAGTAAATTCTCCTCCATTATCCGCAATCACTACTTTAGGACTACCGAAGACATTAACAAACTTTTCAAATTCACGGGTAACTTCTTGCGTTGTCTTCGTGCGCAATGGATAGAAGTTAACGAACCTTGAGTAATGATCTATGATCGTTAACACATATCGGTAATCATTGATCCCGGAATGCATGTCAGTCAAATCCACCGAAATTCGTTCTAGTGGTTTGCTTACGACTGGTAATTCTTGCCAACGTTGCGTAAGTCCTTTAGTTCCCTTGAACCTTTGACACGTCTCGCATGATGCTACATAATCAACACAATCTTTACGATAGTTAGGCCAATAAAACAAATTAGCTACTCGGGTGATGGTCTTCCACCGTCCTAAATGACCTGAGGTGGCATTGTCATGCGCCAACTCTAATGCGGCTTTACGTAAATGTTGCGGGATTACGAGACAATACTTCAATGCTTTATCGAGTTGTTCTTTTACTAGGTACAATACTCCATTTATTACTTCAAAGCTATCAACGGTGGCCTTTGGGTACTTATGTTGTGGAATTTTTCCTCCTGCTAAATACTGTTTTAATTCTTGCCACCTGGGTTCTTTTTGTTGTTCTTTACCAAAGTCTGCCTGTGTGAAACCTTCTAGTGTGGGAAATTGAGCGGCAACATGGTCGTGCATGACTTTTCTCAAGGTTCTGACTGGTCGACTTAATGCATCAGCCACTACATTAGCTCTACCGGGTTTATATTCAATGTTATAAGCGTAATCTCTCATTTCTAAGATCCAACGGTTCATTCGCTGACTTTTGGTTTTCTTTCTAAAGACGGAGGTTAGAGGTTGGTGATCTGTCTTAATTGTAAACTGCGTACCCCAAAGAAAATGATGGAAGAACCTGCATGCTAATACAATGCCTAACGCTTCTTTATCTGTGGTGGAATAACGAGTTTCCGCCGGCTTTAGCTTTCTAGAAAAATAACCCACTGGTCGTAAAGAGCCATCTTCTTGTATCTGATTAAGGGAAGCGCCTACGCAGAAATTGCTGGCATCACCATGCAGTTCGAAGGGTTTATAAATATCTGCCTTGACAAGAACTGGGTATGAAGCTAGTGCTTGCTTTAACTTCTGAAATGCTTCTTGACACTCATTTGACCATGCAAAATCAACAGTCTGTTTCGTTAATTCAGTGAGGGGGTAAGCTACTTTGGCAAACTCGGGAACATGTTTACGGTAAAATCCACACATACCCAAAAATTGGCGGACTTGTTTAACATTAGTTGGGGGTTTACAATCAGTCAAAGCCTGGACATTTTCTGGGTCAGGCTCAATGCCTCTCTCTGAAACTACATGTCCTAAGAATTTAACTTGCTTATGGCCAAATTGACATTTAGACAAGTTTAGTTTAATACCCATCTCTTCAAATCTCTCAAATACTCTGGTGAGTCTCTGCAACAAGGTGGGGAAGTCAGGAGCCCATACTATTACATCATCAAGATAGTTTCGTACCCAGTCTTCAACTGCTAATGGAGCTAATACTCGGTTTACTTCTCGCGTGAAAACGGCAGGACTAGCTGAGAGCCCAAACGGAAGGCGTGTGAACCTCCATAGATTGTACCCATCGCTAAAAGTTGTTAGATCTCGGCTGCTGTCGTTAAGGATGACCTGATAATATGCATCCTTCAAATCTAATGTGGCATAATATTTATTTCCTGCAGCTTTCTCTACTAATTCGTCAATTCGTGGCAAGGGTTGTATGTCGACCTTCAAATGCTTATTGACTGCTCGAAAATCTAAGCACATACGCTTTGAACCGTTGGGTTTTGTTACCAGAACAATGGGGGATAACCAGGCGGCAGTCGATGGTTCAATGATATTACGATCCCTCATATCTGTTATCATTTCTTTAATTATTTCTTTTGCTTTCTCTGGGTGTCTATACTGTGGTCCTCGGACAGGATTGTGGTTGGCGAGCTGAATGTTAGCGGGTATACCAGCAATTGACCCAATTTCATGTGGTCCTAAAACAAATAAGGAATCATGAGCTAGAATTACTTTCCGCAAACGTTTACGCATTTCTCGGTCTAGATGGTTCCACGGTTGGTTTCTAATTAACTCATTTAACTTCTCTTGTCTAGTGGTTCCGCCTTTTACTTCGTCACATTCCGGTATCATACTGTTGGAAATCTCTTGGACATGTCTGACCTTCTTTACTGTACCGTTGGGAATTCCGGCACAAATTACACAGTCAGAGGAGGGTACTCTCTGATCAGCACCTACATTTACTTTTACTTGGTTTGACGATCTCCTCTCCCCTTCTGTTTGAATGGCTAGGTGATGCGGTGCACAAAGGGAGAATTCAGTTGAAGACTTTACTTTACACAATTTGTCATAGACCTGTTGAATATGTCCCAAGTGATTTCCCTTAGTGTCAACATACGAGATTATCTCCTCTGGGATTAACTCATATTCGCCAATGACAGTGCCAACTCTCAAATACACTGATGTATCGGTACAATTACTTACTGGCAAATATATACGTGAATCTGGCTGTACTCTAACACATATCTCTGGTTGTTGGTTGAAACTTTTATGCGTGAATCGTATGCTCAGAATTTGACCTATCTCTACTTTCACCTTGATGGATAAGATCGGTGCATGGTGGCCTCGTACAATAGTCTTCCCATCAATATGGAGACTCTTCAACTGTGGTGGACAAGGTACATCGGGCTTTAATGACAATCTATTGACGCATTTGATTCCTTGCATGTGATCTCTCATTACTACTTTCCCATATTCATGTGACTGGCCTGCCCAAATGAAAAGTTTCCTTTTACGTTCCCAGGTTACTCTAAATCTACCAAGGAGATCTGCTCCGAATAGCAATTCTGCATTAAAGTACTTATCATCCACCACAATAGCATGGTGTCTGACTTGCAACTGGGGGGTTACTTGTACTGTTATGACTACTTTACCTTTAATTTTTAGCTC
Organism: Homarus americanus; assembly: GCF_018991925.1. Taxonomy (NCBI): domain Eukaryota; kingdom Metazoa; phylum Arthropoda; class Malacostraca; order Decapoda; family Nephropidae; genus Homarus; species Homarus americanus. The sequence continues at coordinate 359 of NW_024719224.1, read as the reverse complement.
ATCTCCCGTAACACCCTGGTATCTATCTTTACAAGGTTTGATGGGTTGCAACTTCAAAGTTTTTACTAGGCTCTCCTGAATTAAGGTGGCTTCACTACCTGTATCTATTAAAGCAAGACAGACACGTTCATTTACAGTAAACCAAATGCAAGGAGACACATTGGAAGGAACCCGCTTATGTCAATATTTTGGATAGTGCCGACGGTTGGCGCGTCCAGGGCAGCGTTGACTGTTTCTCCGACATCCTACTTCCAAGCAATCCCAACATGAACGTGGGGGTGGATTTAAGGGGCAAGTAGAAGTATCATGATTCGGTGTTCGGCAATATGGACAGTAAGGTCCCTGTCGCTTTCCAACTA
>NW_024719223.1:0-9673 GCF_018991925.1 Homarus americanus | reverse complement strand
CTAATTAATTGCCAGCATTAGGGCGACTTTACCTTGCACAAACCGTGGGAAATCGTTCCTTCCTGAGAGACGAGAGGAAGAGGAGGAGGAAGAGGAGGAGGAAGAGGGGGGGGAAGAGGAGTCTCAAGAGGTGCAATGCAGCTCTCCTCACGCGGGTCTAGACTTGAAACAGTTTGAACGGCAGAAGCTCGTGTAAGTAAAAACCACTTGAGAACATAGTATGATGTCCTTGACTCTGCCTAAATGTAGACCTTTTATTTCTTACTGGAGGAGGCGGAGGAGGAGGAGGGTTAGCCTTCTTGACGGGGACTTGAGTGAGGGAGGGAGTGAGGAAGGGAGGGAGGGATGGAGGAAAGGAAGGGTGATGGTGGTGGTGGTACTGAAGGTAATGTAGGTTGTGTTGGAGAGGGATGATGGTATGGAAGTGGTGGAGTTAGAGTTTGTTGGAGTGGGGATGATGGTGTTGGTGCTAGTGGTGGAGGTAGAGTTTGTTGGAGTGGGATGGTGCTAGTGGTGGGGATAATGGTGATGAGAATGGTGTTGGTGATAATGGTGGTAGCCAAGGATTGTGGTAATGCTAGAAATGATGTTGGAAGAAGAAGAAGAAGAAGAAGAAGAAGAAGAAGAAGAAGAAGAAGAAGAAGAAGAAGAAGAAGAAGAAGAAGAAGAAGAAGAAGAAGAAGAAGAAGAAGAAGAAGAAGAAGAAGAAGAAGAAGAAGAAGAAGAAGAAGAAGAAGAAGAAGAAGAAGAAGAGGAAGAAGAAGAAGAAGAAGAAAGAAGAAGAAGAAGAAGAGGAAGAAGAAGAAGAAGAAGAGAAAGAAGAGGAAGAAGAAGAGAAAGAAGAAGAAGAGGAAGAAGAAGAGAAAGAAGAGGAAGAAGAAGAAAAAGAAGAAGAGGAAGAAAAAGAGGAAAAGGAAGAGGAAGAAGAAGAAGAAGAAGAAGAGGAAGAGGAAGAAGAAGAAGAAGAGGAAGAAGAACAGGAAGAAGAAGAGGAAGAAGAAGAAGAGGATGAAGAAGAGAAAAAAAGAAGAAGAAGAAGAAGAGGAAGAAGAAGATAAAAAAGAAGAAGAAGAAGAGGAAGAAGAAGAGAAAGAAGAGGAAGAAGAAGAAGAAGAAGAAGAAGAAGAAGAAGAAGAAGAAGAAGAAGAAGAAGAAGAAGAACCAACACTATCTTATCTCACACGGGCGACCAACAGGATGAAACTACTGATAAATAATGTGTTCCTCTCCTACCACAGATGCTGACTGCGGCCACGGACCACGAACACGAGTCTACTACAACACGACCATGACACAAACACGGCCGCTACGAACACGACGCACAAACACGAATATACAAACACGGTCAACACGAACACGACCAAGGACACAAACACGGTCAACACGAACACACGAACACGACCATGACACAAAACACGGTCAACACGAACACGACCAAGCGGCCACAAAACACGTCAACACGAACACGACCATGAATACGGACACCAACACGACCAAGGACACAAACACGGTCAACACGAACACGACCAAGGACACAAACACGGTCAACACGAACACGACCAAGGACACAAACACGGTCAACACGAACACGACCACGAACACGACCATGAATACGGACACGAACACGACCAAGGACACAAACACGGTCAACACGAACACGACCATGAATACGGACCACGGCCATGACCAAGGACACAAACTCGGTCACCACGAACACAAACACGACCACGAACATAAACACGGTTACCACGGACACAAACACGGACACTTGTATCTCTTTAACTGTCCATTCTATTATCTACCTGCTAATTAGAATGACAGGTAGTATTGGTGGTGGTGGTGGTGGTGGTGGTGGTGGTGGTGGTGGTGGTGGTGCTGGTTGTTGTTGTTGTTGCTGTTGTGGTGGTGATGGTGGTGGTGCTGGTTGTTGTTGTTGTTGCTGTTGTGGTGGTGGTAGTGGTGGTTGTTGTTTTAATGTATCGAGGTAGATTCAATTACCAGGGTACTTAACCTCTTGATTACGATGACTTAACCCCTTGAGTACGATGCCACTGTACTCAAAGCGTTAAGTCATCATACTCAAGAGGGTTAAGTCATCATACTCAAGAGCTTAAGTCATCATACTCAAGAGGGTTAAGTCATCATACTCAAGAGCTTAAGTCATCATACTCAAGAGGGTTAAGTCATCATACTCAAGACTTTAACCACCACCGAATGAGTCTTAATTCCTCACACTATACAATAAAAAACTGTAAATAAACCTCGAAAATAACCGATTACTCTTCACTTATCCGGCACACTGATCGGATAAGATGAGAACGAGAAACCTTCAATCGTCTTACGAGAGAGAGAGAGAGAGAGAGAGAGAGAGAGAGAGAGAGCCGCATTTCACACTACTAACGATTAATCAAACACTCACTTATCCGGAAGTATGTTTGGATAAGCGAGAGGAAGGGAGACTTAATTGCTCTGATAGCACACCGAGTTGAGAATACTTTAAACTTACTGGTGTCTTCTTAACCGAACACTTTTATATCACCTCCTTACCATTTATCCGGTGTCATGTTCGGTTAAAGACGTGCGAGAATATATTACGATCATATTAAGTTTATCATATGGAAAAGTAATTTATTCTTTTATCCGAATATTGTTATAACCGGATATGTTCGGTTTAATATGTTCTATTATCCAAACACTAATCTAGTTTATCCAGCATCAATGTCCGGATAAAGTGCATAAACACCCTGAAAATACTACGGACTTTGTAAAATAATCCAAGTACCCAATTTATCCGAACATTTTCCTCGTTTATCCGGCATCGACACACGGATAAGGTACGCAATCCCCTGAAAATACTACAGTACTCCATAATCTAATCCAAGTATCTAATTTATCCGAACTCACTCTTCGTTTATCCGATATTAAAATACTACAGTACTCCATAATCTAATCCAAGTATCTAATTTATCTGAACTCACTCTTCGTTTATCCGGCATCAACACGGGATAAGGAGGCTTCATATGAAACAACTTTCCTCAACACCTTTTGGCAGAAAAATCCCACACCGTGTATTGCCACGTTGCGGAAAGAGGGCCACAGGCATCCCGAGGCAACACTGCTTTATTTGTGTTGCCTCTTTTAATCAACACTTAAGGAGGAAGTAAAGTGAATGCCCAAATATTTACCGTAACGCTTTGCCTAATGGATTGGTTGAACACCCACACCCACCCACCCTACCTACCCACCTACCCCACCCTACTGACACAGGTACCCCACCCACCCACCCATCCTTCCCCCAACCCTAGTGAATGCCCTTAAGCAATCACTCCCCCAATCGTCAGCCAATGAGGAGCGAGGGTTTGACGAGGACCAATAGGAAGGCAGAGCGTGGCGTGGCGCATTACTCTCGTCGTCAGTCGCAGTCAATCTTTTTTAAGATATATATATTTTTTGTTTTATTTATACTGGTCAATATTGCATTACCTTATAAATATTAGGGGTAAAATATCAATAATTTCTCAAGTTTTGTCTAAAAAAAACTAAAAAAAACTAAAAAAAAAATATATCAAAATATACAAATCAAAACACGAAATTATATAAACCAGAGAGAGACAAAGTTACAAACACATGAACTGATGAAAAGCCGAAACAAACCTCCTCCTCCTCCTCGAAACAATAAAACAAAACAAACACACACACACACACACACACCAAACAATATCTGTCAACTCTCTCTTGTCAAATGATATCGTTAACGACACTTTTAAAACTTGACCTACGAGACTTGAAACGATATAGACAAACGACATTCATAAGTTATATAGCCCGATGACATTTACATTAGAGATGCCAGATACCTCGACTCTGGATCAAGAACTATTATTATTATTATTATCTTTTTTATTGTACGTTAACTTAAGTGTGATTATGAAGTTTATTTGATAGTAAAATATTAAATAATGTTTTTGTTTTTTTATAATTTATTGTGTTTTATTGAATATTATTAGTTATTTCTTTGTTGTTTTTTAATATGAGGAAATACGGGTACATGGCAACTCTCATCTGCACACACACACACAAATATGGCGGTATGTATGTATGTATGTATGTATGTATGTATGTATGTATGTATGTATGTATGTATGTATGTATGTATGTATGTATGTATAGCATCGTACGACAAAACAAAGAAGAATAAGAAATTGAAGAAGGAAAAAGAAAAGAAAAGATTGAAGAACAAGAACAAGACCCAGGGAAACTCTTAAACGGTATAGCAAGAAGGAAACAGAAGAGCATCGTATAACATAGCAGACCGCATAGCAGACCGCATAGCAGACCGCATAGCAGACCGCATAGCAGACAGGCGCTAGATAAGAAAATAAGATACGCTTAGATACAATCCCAACCAGAGAGATACATAACGTGGGAGAATATTGTCGGTATAGCACTAAGGAATATGCTATACTATAACTTGTATAGCATCTTAGTATAATATAATTTTGATCGTATAACAGATGTTTATTTTTGTAAATATATATTAATTTTTTTGAGATGATGGGTAAATTATAGTATAGTATAGCATAGCATAGCATAGTATAGCATAGCATAGTATAGCATAGTATAGCATAGTATAGCAGATCCCTGAAAGATAAGTCCTATGTGATGAGAGGATTTAAACAGGATGGGTACAAGATCCTTGATGGTATAGCTGAGTATAGCAACGTGGGGGGTAGGGGGTAGGGAGGAGGAGGAGGAGGTAGGTGGGGAGGAAGAAGAAGAAGAAGGAAGAAGAGGAGGAGGAGGATAGGGTAGGAGGAAGAAGAAGAAGAAGAAGAGGAGGAGGAGGAGGAGGAGGAGGAGGTAGGGTAGGAGGAAGAAGAAGAGGAGGAGGAGGAGGAGGAGGAGGTAGTGATTGTAAGCCATAGACATCAGAGAAAATATAGATAACTATATCCTGAGAGAGAGAGAGAGAGAGAGAGAGAGACCGTACCAACTAAAAACAATACAGATTTGAAAACACAATCCTCCAAGTGTGTGTGTGTGTGTGTGTGTGTGTGTGTGTGTGTGTGTGTGTGTGTGTGTGTGTGTGTGCATAGCAAACAACACTCCCCTGGCACAAGTATAGCAGGGAGCATCGCAGAGTATAGCAGTGTACAACAACAACAGCAAAAAAATAAAGTTTCTCTCCACTTTCCGAAATGAGGGAAGTAGAAGATAGACTCAACCTAACTCCAGCGGCCAGTGTTCAGCGGCGGCCATTATCACATACAAATTATTCCTTTGCTGCCAAGTTGCGATCTGACTCGAAGTAAATTCTTGTCTTTCTCTCTCTTTTATCTCTCTCTCTCTCTCTTTTTCACTATCTCTAATTTTCTTTAATTTGCATTTAATGTTATCTTTAATGAAATTAATATTAAAATTATCATTAAATCGAAATGACTTAGAAATTACATAAATAAAACAGTAAAAAATACATCATGTCTAAACAAAAACTGAAAGAAACAAAACGAAACACAAAACCTTTCTTATTATTTTTCTTAAAGTCATCTAAAATGCTCTCCCACTCACTCTTCCTCCCCCTCTCCTCTTACTCTCTTTCCCTCTCACCCCCTCCCCACCCTCACTCTCTTTCTGTTGTGCCGACGAGTAATTCTGAAATAATTCTGTATCTCTGAAAATTTGGGGAAGTTGGTAGTCTTGCTAAGAAGACGAGGCGGCATTTCCATATTGATAATGGATTCTGCCTCAGCCCGATGGCTCCTCGTCCCGGGTATGGTAGAAAAAATGAACTCTTTGTAATTCTTCGAGAAAAAAAAGAGTGGGAGGGAGAGAGATAGATAAATATATATAGATATGAGAGAGAGAGAGAGAGAGAGAGAGAGAGAGAGAGAGAGAGAGAGAGAGAGAGAGAGAGAGAGAGAATCAAAGAGAAAGTGACAGCGAGAGAGAAACAGCAAGCGAGTTGAAAGAGACAGCGAAGAGAAATGACTTTACTTGGGATGATAAATTAACTGAGAGAGAGAGAGAGAGACATGAGTAATCCCCAATGAACGTAATCTATATATCATTACAGCTATCATTAATATCGACGCTCGGAAGTGAATACACACAAAAAAAACGCAAAAAATAAATTAGTTGAAATATGACACAAATTCAATGATAGAAACGACTTTTCTTAATCTAACCTAATCGAGACTAACCTAACCTAATCCTCCCCTAATCTAGACTACCCTAACCTAGTCCTACCCTAATCGAGACTAACCTAACCTAATCCTGTTAGGGTATTCCTGGGGTAATAAAGCCTATACAGGAGAGAACACAAACACCTGTATAGTTTGTAGGTTCGGTTTACTGGATAAGAGTATGTACACAGAGGTGATAGCACTCGTTCAGCTAAGGTCCTGTCAACTACCATAGACGACGTATGGCAAGTGATACATTAGCAGCTTCAATACGTCGCCAGGCACATTAATTAAGCATGTGGGACATTGATAAATACATTGCCACACGCTACTAGCTAGGCTAAATAAATAATACATAAATGGAGCACATACATAATATACATAGCATAATATAAATACAGCATACAGAATATACATAAACCTCCCTCCCCCCTATACGCTCACAGCAAAGTCTTGAGCGGACCTTTTCTTTTGGATCCGTTCTGAGCGTCGAGGGACTAGATCACTGGGAAGGGTATGGGACTCAACACTGGTGGCGGGGTCAGCAGAAGGCATTGTTACGGGGCGGAGAAAACGGCGGTTCTCTCCACCACACACGACCACTGCAACCGCACCTGTGAAGTCCCGTGACCTGCCGAGACCAGACTACGCCTACTTTGTCCCAACGTAGGGAGGTCGGGTCCTGAACACGGACTTGGGTGCCGACACTCAACCTGGGGAGAGAACGGGCGTGGTCGTTGTAGCGGGCGACGACGTCCTGAACACGTTCGGTGGCTCGGCGATCACAGTCCTCTGTCTTGGCCTGCCACTCCTTGGAGAAGGATTGAGGGTGAGCAGGGACACAAGAACGAAGGGGGCGTCCATACAAAACCTGGGCAGGGGAGCGTCCGGTGTAGTTAGGTGTGTTGCGGAGTTCAAGAAGACCCCGGTCGAAGGCCTCGCAGTCAATGTTCCCAGAAGGGGCCACCTTAAGGATGAGGTGCTTCAGGGATTTGACAGCAGCCTCAGCGTGGCCGTTGGACTGCGGGTAATGGGGCGATGACAACACATGCCGGACTCCCCATCGGTCGAGGAACACAGCAAAGTCCCGGCTTGTGAACTGAGGCCCTCCGTCGGTTCGCAGGCGCACAGGAACGCCCACGTCACGGAAGTAGTGGCGGAACTTGCTGATGGTGGCGGCAGACGTCGTGTCATTACTGCCCTTGATGACAACCGGCCAACCAGAGAGACGGTCGACGATAACCAGGAAGGACTTTCCTGACACACAGAAAAAGTCGGCCGACACAGACTCAAAGGGGCGGGTGGGGTTGTCGTCACTCATGAAGGGTACCTGCTGCTGGCTGGGTTGTAATGCGTGGCGGGGCTTACACACCTGGACAGCATTGGAGGTGTCGGGGTCGGTGCCAGGCCGGAACACAGTCTGTCGTGCACGTCGTTTGGTGGCCTCAGCTCCACGGTGGCTGTCGTGAAGGCGAGCCAGGGCGTGGGGACGTGATGCAGCAGGGACAACTACCGAAGGAGAGGTGTCACTGGCCAGAGGTAGGGGTAGGGCGGCAGCAGGGTAGTTGCTGCTCCCTTCATGCACCCTGTTGGCGTAATTTACCTCGAGAATCGGTGTTGGGAAGTCCTGGGAGATGATGGCCAACTCTTGACAATGTCTGTAGGACAGCAAGGGAGTCGGGACACCATTATGCACGTCAATCCAGGCCTCACACGACCTGTTGCCAAAGGTGACATGTGCATAGAGTGAACCCAGGGCTGGGGCCATCTGTGAACCATCTGCCATAAAGCGGAGGTCCTCGGGAGGCGGTCCTAGATCGCTTGGAGAGAGCCCCAAGCATCGCAAATGCTGGGGACCGATGATGTTGATGTACTGGGTGACTTTGGTCCTGGGATGCGAGGAGTACACCCTCCTAAAATGGGTCGGGCTTTGTCCAGGGTCGTCGTGCCTCTGATTTGGCGAATGTGGGCGGCCCTCACTGGTGGAAGGGCGCCGAAGCTTCCGCCGACGCTGTCCCTTGGGTTTGTGGGTAGGGCAACACTTGTCATAGTGGCCCAGACAACCGCACACATTGCACTGTACGTACTTAGCTGGGCACCGCACTGTGAGCGACCAGTGGCCCATACGGTCACAACTGTTGCAGGTAGACTGAGCAGCTGGACATACCTGTGTTCCGTGCTGCTTACCACAGTTGTTGCAAAATGAACCGGGCGTGGACGTGGTGGGCGAAGGCGTAGGAGCAGACTTCTTGTCCTTCTTGTACCGGGACACAGCGCGTACAGCTGTAGGGGGAGCTCGGATGGCAGAGGTGGCACACCTGGCAGCCTCATAGGAGCGACATATCGTCAACACATCCTGAAGAGAGGAGGAAGAGTCGAGGGAGGTGAGGCGTTGGACAAGTTCCTCGTCCTTAACGCCCATCAGGATCACCTGCTTCAACTGGGTCTCCTCGCACTGCTGGTGGTGGCCTAAACATATATCTACCTCTTCCGAGGCTCTCTTAAGACGTACACAAAAAGCGTCAAAAGACTCACCCTCCATCTGTCTGCAGCTAAACAATTCCCTCCTGCGCAGAGCTTCATTCTGCTGTCCTTTGATGTGCCGTTGTAGAACGTCCAGTACCTCCTCTACAGACAGCGAAGAGGTTGGGGTACCTGCAACGTATGTTCTAAGACACGCTGAACTTCCAAGGACAGGCACATACGCAGCTGGATGAGTTGTTTAGGCTGTGACAAACTCTGGAGATCCACCATTGTAGCATAATCAGTCCACCGCCGCCGCCATTCGCGAAAAGTCTGGAAATTTACATCAGGCTCCAAGATGGGCGGCGTTTGAGCTGCTGCTTTAGGTGGGGCTGGGGGGCGTGAAGGAAGCATGGATGAGGTATCTGAACCATTCAGTACCGAGGCAGTGTTAGAGCCAGGGGCTTGGTTAACAGTGAGGCGAGATATCAAGGCTTCAAACCGTGCACTGTCTTCCATTCTCCGTTGGTGGTCTCGTTCTGCCTCTGCTTGCCTTCTGTGCTCATCCGCCAAACGTCTGTGAGCTTCATCCTCGCGTCTCTCATCTCTCATAAACTTCATTAAGGCAATTATCTCTGGAGATAACGCTGAATGTTGAGGTGAGGGGCTGCGCGATGTTGTGGGAGCTGGAGCGTCGTGGCCGGCCTGGTCATCCATCTCTTGGGGACTATCATCCGCTTGACTCATCCAGGCGCTGGGTCCACGGCTACGTAAGGCATGAGACATAACTACTTTATCTGTGTACTGTGTCTTAAATCAGTGTTGACCGGTCAGCCCGTCGTATCAACAAGATTTCAGACAAAAAAATTTAATTAAATACACAGATAAGTAGGTTATATATATAAAATATATATAAGAAACCGCGCGGTCAGCAAGTGTTAGTACATGTATGTGTGTGTGTCCCACGCAAGGAGAGCGTCTCGCCCCAGCTGTGAGGGGGGGTGGGGGCGGCGCTGTGAGGGAGGGGG
>NW_024719222.1:0-16604 GCF_018991925.1 Homarus americanus | reverse complement strand
TTAGCTAAAGTGCACCTCCAATGTCCCTTGGTTACTGGGGAAGTGCAAATAGCCATAAGGAAAGACCCAATGCCTGTGTGCGGCATTCATTTATTATTGGGTAATGACTTGGTAGGAGATCTAGTGGTTCCTAACATAAAGACAGTCGACTCTCCCTTACCTGTCAACTCCACCACTGACCTTAAAGAAACTATTCCTCATCTTTTCCCATCTTGTGCTGTCACCCGGTCACAGAGTGTGCGGAATGGGCCCTCTTCATCTAAAACCACCTCTAATATCTTCCTACCCACAGAAGATCTGTACAATAAGACTATTAGTAAGGATGAGCTCGTTAAAGCCCAACAATCTGATCCATCTTTGACTAAACTTCATCATGCATCATTTGAGGGTAAAGATTTTAACACCCTTCCGTGTTTTTATCATCATGAAGGGGTTTTGATGAGGGCTTATAGGCCCCCTGAGCTTGCCCATCTAGACACGTGGTCTGAAATACATCAAGTGGTAATTCCCACCTCAGTCAGACCAGCATTAATTGCCCTTGCCCATGATGGTATTTCAGGACATTTGGGAATCCTGAAAACATATAAAAAGCTCCTCCAACACTATTATTGGCCTGGACTTAGGAAGGATGTGTCAAAATACCTAAAATCTTGTCATATTTGTCAAATGGTAGGAAAACCAAATGAAAGTATACCAGCAGCTCCCATTAAGCCCATCCCAGTATTTTCTACACCATTTGAAAAGATTGTTGTGGATTGTGTGGGCCCATTACCAAAGACTAAGAAGGGAAATCAATTCCTGCTCACAGTTATGGATACCAGTACACGTTATCCTGAGGCTTTTCCCTTTAAAAGCATCAATTCAAAAAACGTAATCAAACATCTTTTGCACCTTTTCACTTCAGTGGGCATTCCTAAAGAGATCCAATCCGATCAGGGCACCAATTTTACGAGCAATCTTTTCAAACAGGTGATGAAAGACCTCAGTGTGGACCATTGTACATCTTCGGCTTACCACCCACAATCCCAAGGTTGCTTGGAACGGTTCCATCAAACTTTCAAATCAATGCTCAAAAATACTGTATAGAACACCAAAAGGAATGGGATGAAAGCATAGACTTGTTACTCTTTGCCATCAGGGAATGTCCCCAGGAGTCATTGGGTTTCTCCCCGTTCGAGTTACTATATGGGAGACAAATTAGGGGACCCCTTAAAATAGTAAAGGAGCAGTGGTTTGACACTCCATCTATTAAGCCCGCAACAGTTTCCCAATACATTGACACTTTAAGGGACAAATTAACTGAAGTCCGAACCATTGCTCAGTCAAACTTAAAAAAGTCCAAGAAAAAATGGTGAAGTCCCAACCTAAATTAGTTAAAAGATCATTTTCTCCAGGTGACAAAGTGTTACTCTTTCTACCCATTCCAGGCTCTCGCCAAGCAAGTTTACTGGTCCTATATAGTTGCTAATAAACTATCTCCTCTCAACTATAGTCCATACTCCTGATCATAGAAAAAGATTCACAACTTGTTCACATTAATCTCTTGAAACTTTACCATTCAGGCAGTCAGAGAAGACATCCCAGAGGCTATAAGTCAACCTGTATTGCATACGGTTTTGTCAGGGCCGGAGCCGGAGACAGATGACATGGACCTATTGGAGAATTTAGACTTCCTCTACCTAAAGAAAACCCTGCTTAACAGTCCATACTCAACAACTTGGATGAGTATTTCTGTTCTGAATCCATCTCAAGCAAAAGATCTCACTAAATTTATTATCAACATTTTCCTAAAGTCGTCCAGACCTCCCAGGGTTTTGCAATATACTTAAACATGATATTAAGCTAATCTCAGATGAGGTACAACCCATTAGGCAATCAGCATATCGACTAAATCCACAAAAAAGAGAGATTATGAAAAAAGAGGTAGATTTTTTGTTAAAACATAACTTAGCTGAGCCTAGTACCTCCCCTGGGCTTCACCTTGCCTTCTCATTCCAAAACCCGATAGCAGTTTTCGTTTCTGTACCGATTATCGTAAAGTGAACCAGGTCACTGTCTCAGACTCCTACCCTTTACCTTTGATTGAAGATATAATAGACAGCATAGGCTGTGCCAAATTTATCAGTCCGGTGGACTTATTGAAAGGATATTATCAAGTGGGACTCACGGATAGGGCAAAAATAATCTCTGCATTTATAACTCCATTTGGTCTTTTTCAATATTTGGTTATGGCGTTTGGCTTTTCTAATGCTCCGGCCACATTCCAGAGGGCCATCAACTTCCTAATTCAAGACTTAGGTGGGACGTTCGCCTACCTGGATGACCTGGTGGTGGTGTCGGACAGCTGGGACGAACATCTGGTGCGTTTGGAGATACTGTTTGCACGACTGCAAGAGACTGGATTCACCATAAACCTGGCTAAATCTGCTTTTGGCCGGGCCTCAGTGATTTACCTGGGACACATCGTTGGGCATGGTATGGTGAGACCCAAGGACGCAAACGTTAGAGCCATCTTGTCCTTTCCCACTCCAAGGACGAGGAAGGAACTCATGCGCTTCCTGGGGATGTGCGGCTACTACCGTCGGTTCTGCAGTAACTTCTCCAGCGTGGCCGGACCCCTCACAGACCTTACCAGTTCTGCGGTCCCTTACATCTGGAACCAGAAGTGCGACCAGTCTTTCCACCGCCTCAAAGCCTTCCTTGCCTCTAAGCCTGTAGTCAACCCCCCTGACTACACCTCGCCCTTCCATCTGCAAATCGACGCTAGTGGTGTCGGAGTTGGGGCTGTGCTCCTACAACCCGACCCAACCACTGATGTCCTTCACCCTGTGGCATATTACTCCGCCAAGTTGAAAAAACATCAGACCAACTACTCGACCATAGAGAAGGAGGCCTTGGCTCTGGTGTTGGCAATAAAGAAGTTTGAATGTTACCTCCAGTCTTGCCCACAAACAACCCTAGTCTTCACCGACCATAACCCACTCACGTTCATCCAAACCAACAAGACCTCCAACCAGCGAATCCTCCGCTGGGCTCTCCTCACCCAGCCCTATAATCTACAAGTCCGGCACATAAAGGGGGTCGACAACCTGATTGCAGACTCCTTATCCCGAGCTCCAGTGGAAATGCAGCAGCTACTCTCCAGACGCACCAGTTGATCACCTCCTTCGCGCCAGCGCTACGGAGGTCTTTGGAGGGGGGGTGTTGTTACGAACCCCTCCACCCCACTACGAACCACGCCATCTATTGTCCTGATCTACCTACCCAGCACCACGAGCAACGCCATCTAGGGACGAGACACGAGTATGACTCGTCTTAGTTACCACTCCGAGGTTTCCCTTCTCCCTATCCTGGTTGTTGCGTCACCTCCTCAGTCTTCTTTGTCAGCTCCAATTCGAGGAGAGAGCACTTGGCTCTGGGAAGTGACTTAGGTATACTATGCTAAAAGCTAAATTTAATAACAATCTTGTGATGGCGTCTTAGAAATGGAAACGCACACCCCGTGTTTTCAGTCAATCAATCAATCAATCAATGGCTAGTGACAGGGGTGAATGATGTTCAGTGGAAGGATAAAGGATAGATTGCCGTGGCTTAACACAGCTAGCGGGGTAGTGGGGCTAGGGTTGCCATACGTCCGTACTTTCCCGGACATGTCCTCCATTTAGGTCTCGAAATCTTCATCCGGAAGTAATGTTTAAAATTCTTCAAAAGTCCGGAATTTCAGCTTCCATCATTTTCTCCACGGAAAGAAATATGAAACTATAATGACGAGAGAGAGAGAGAGAGAGACTGTGAGAGAGGGGGGGGGGGGTGGAAACAGTTGTAGTGGATATTGTAGTGGATTCCTCCCCTACAAGCACCGAACCTTCTCGAATTCCCCAGCCTACGCCTCCAGCGCCGCCCACGGAGCGGGGGTCAACTATCTACCCACGCCTACCCCCGCCTTATGAGGCCTGACACCGCTGTGACCAGCCTCTTTTCTACCCAGTGCCACCAGCAAGCAACACCTCCTCCTCCGCGGCTGCCGCTCCCGCCAGCGACCTTGGCGTCCCTCAAGCCGCGTATCCCTCCTCTGGGCACCCTCACCACCCAGCTCTCTCTACTCAACGCTTATTACCATGCTACCTACCCAGCAACAAGCTGCATTGTACATCCAATACAATGTGTATACAGTGAGCACATTGTGAGTTTCCTTTCTCCATCCCATCCCATCGAAATCACCTGGAGAAGCACCGATTGATCAATGATTCCCAGCATGGCTTCACAAGCGGACGTTCTTGGCTAACTAATCTATTAACATTCTTTTCATCAGTTTTCGAATCGGTGGACGAGGGGCACAATTATGATGTGGTATATCTCGACTTTAGTAAAGCCTTCGACAGAGTCCCCCACGAAAGACTAATTAGAAAGGTAGAAGCTCATGGCATCAAAGGTGACATCCTAAATGGATTAGGGCGTGGTTACAGGACAGGAAACAGCGAGTGAGCATTAACGGCACTAAGTCCCATTGGAGCAACGTCACAAGTGGAGTTCCTCAAGGCTCAGTACTTGGACCATTATTGTTTATTATATACATAAACGACATGAATATCGGCATAGACAGCAACATAAGTAAATTTGCTGATGACACTAAAAATAGGGCGATGTTATCAAATCTGAGACTCGGCTTAAAAACTACAGGAAGATCTAAACAAATTTTCGAATGGTCTGAAAAATGGCAGATGAAATTCAAAAAACGTCGACAAGTAGTACTCAGTATAGGAGATGTAAACAGGGAAACCAGATACCAGATGAACAACGATGCCATAGAGAAATCCGACTGCCAGAGATTTAGGAGTAATGATAAAGTAGGAACCTTAAGCCAAGTAAACAATGTGTTTTTGCTCGTAACAAGGCTAATAAAATACTTGGGTTCATACAAAGGAGTGTTAGTTACAAGACTAGCGAGGTCATCCTAAAACTGTATCTTGCTCTTGTGAGACCACACCTGGATTACGCAGTTCAGTTCTGGTCACCGTATTACAGAATGGATATAGAATCCTTGGAAAGAATTCAGAGGAGAATGACAAGACTAATCCGGGCATTAGGAACCTTGAGTATAGAGACAGGTTAAAGCATCTTAATTTGCACTCCCTTGAGGCGTGGGGCGGGCGACCTGATAGGGTGTATAAATTGGAAGGCAGGGGCTAAACAAGGGACTGATACAAGGTACTCAAATTATCAAGCAGGAAGCGAACTCGTAACAATGGTTTTAAATTAGACAAATTTAGATTTAAAAACGTGAAATAGAGTAAACACTAGTTTGGAAACAGAGTAGTGGATGAATGGAACAAGTTAACAAATATCATCATTAACTCGAATCGCTGAATTGCTTCAAATATAGGTTGGATGCTCATATGAGCATGGGGGTTCAGGTGTAAACAGGACTGCCCAGTATGGGCTAATAGAGAAAGCCCATGCGGACTCCTCCATTCTTATGTTCTTATGTTCTTATATCTCATACCCCCCACACAGTAGAGATCTCGTTCAGTTTTCGTCAGCTGATAAGTCAAGTGTACGCCTGTATGGTGTTGTCAACTTAGCTGCTAGCAGTTTTTGGGCTAGCATGAAGTGCCATGTACTGCTTTTCCTTGTTCTTCAGCCACGCGCATTATTATAAATTTTTTGTATTTAGTGCTATTACAGCCATAAATGAAATGTTGAAAGTATACCATTTTTTCTTATGGCTTTTTTTACACTGCTGCATTTGGTTTTCTTGTCCTGCATTTAAGGCATTTTAGCAATTTTCAACCATAATCTAGCCACTTTCACTATATTACAGATTTTTTTTTTACAGATTTACTAGGGAGGGCTAGTTTATTGGGCACCCTCTTACATCCTGTGCAAGGTGAAGCGCAGAAGCGTTTACAGTGCTCAACTGGGAAGCATGCGGAGTTCATGCTTGCCTTTATGACTCATGCATTAAGGGCGTAAAAGGCCTGAAGGGTCATGGGTTTTGTCAGCAAGTTACATAAGTGACATAATGATGAGTGTGTGGGGGGAAAATTCCCGGTACAATTTATCTGTTTATGGCAAAGTGTGGCAGGTCCCTAATAATGTCAAGTGTCAGGCCTGTCACTAGGAGGAGGGATATCTGGTCAGGGAGGGAAGAGGTGTCACCCCTGTAGGGGGAGGTCATAGGGCAAATGAGGATGTGGTGAGAGAGGGTGTGAGAGTCTGTTGACCACAAAGTTTACAAACAGTGCAGCCAGGCTCAGGGTTGCCAATGTACTAGGCGTGGCGAAGTACAGTGGGGGTGGAGGTGATATGGTGTGGTGGGGCAGGTACAGTAGGGGTGGGAGGAGGCACATAGGCATTGACAACATTGAGGGACACACCTTTTAGTGTTATTGTGATGGTGTGTTCGTCGACATGTCGGTTGGGTACAGGTAGCCGGGGGTGGTGTCCTCAGGTCCAGGTAGCCCTGGTGGAGACAGCTCCGACACGGGAGCGGGCGCGGCTTGCGGTGGGTGGTGGACAGGTTGAGGCACCAAGTGTTGTGAGGATGGGACAGGACTTCGCTCGGGGGCAGCAGGACACACCAGGGCAGGCCCGGTAGGCGCTACACCAGTAGTGAAGGCCGCCGGTGGTGGAGTAGGCCGTGAGCAGGGGGGGCTCACAGGGGGACCAACAGCTTGTGTCAAACCAGAAGAGAGGAGTGACTGGGTGGCAACAGAGGGCAGGAGTAGGTGGGAGATGGTGGTACAGAGCTTAGAGAAGAGTTGTTCAATACGGTTGGTAAATTCTTGGAAGAGGGATATGATCTGTGTCATGTCACTGGCGGGGGGTTGTGGGGGGGCACCGGTGGGAGCACAAGGCCTGACAGCCTCAGAGTAGAGACGGGAGGAGGCCCAGTAGTAGTTGAGTTAGGAGACGGCCGGGACTGCTGTGTTGTAGCCAGGTGAGGCCAGGCAGAGGCAGGTGTTGTTGAAGAAGGCGTTGCTGGAGACACAGGGGGGTGTGGCCCGGAAGACTGGGGAAGGCGTTGTGGTAGACTTGGCCTTCGGGGAGGGTTTTCCCCTGGGACAGACGGGCGATTGGGGCATTGCCGTGAGTCAGCATTGTGCCGGCCGCCACAGTTACAACATCTGGGATTAATTACATAGCCCACCCCACCACTATTAAGGTGGTCTTTGATTTTCTGGGCACAGGCGGCGGACTTGTGGTTACGTGAACAGAAGCGACATCTAGGACGATCACGTCGACAGCAGGCAGTGAAGTTGTGACCCCAATGAGAACAGAAAACACAAAATGCAGGCTCAGGATGATAGGCTTCTGCATACAGTGGGGGTAAGAGTGGGTGGGCATTCACAGTGGTTGGGCACTCCCTTCCCTTCCACTTGACAATGACAGCTGGTTGTGGAATTCTCCCCCGGTAATGGCGACGACGTATACTCAGTATACTAGAGTTAAAGTCAAGCGCATCTTCGAGGTCAGCGTATAAGGGGAAACGTTTCACAAGGATGTGGCAACATTCATCCGCGTCTACAGGGGGGGGGGGGCACCAGGACGACCCCGTCAAAGCCAACAGTACTAAGTGTTTCATAGGCCTCAGGAGTCTGACACTTGATAAAGTTCCAGTTCTTACCTTGTCGGAATTCAATGCTGAAACCGTGCTGTCTGCAGTACTTCATCATCCAATTAAAGCGTTCCTCTACAGTTTTCAGAGAGTCCTTGGGGAAGTGGAGATTCAGCTTACTTGTTTGTTTGGCAGAGGGCAGGGTGATAGGGTCCATGGCATTGGTGTTTCCACTGTGGCTAGCGTTTCCCATAGAAACATTACCGTCACTGTCATAATCACTGGGGTCTGACTCTTGAAGGGTGTTGGATTCAGTATGACCAGGCGAGTTGGTAATGGCATCAGTATCAGAGATGTCTGCGTCTATGAGAGAGCCTCTTCTGGGACGTTTATGTCGATCCCCCATGCTGGCAAAACTTGCCAGCTGAGGGGACCTTTGTGGGACGATCGGGAAGTCAAGAGCACCTACAGTATATGGGCACATCTGTCCCCGTGTGTGGTCACGCCACGACTGACCACTTCCAACTATACCCTCGTCCTTACAAGCTGCTCCCATACTTTGACCTTTACAATCCGATTGAACACCCCGTTACCACTCGCCTACACCACTCCAAACTATTCCACACTTTCTTTTTTAAAAAACTACGACAATACGCTCACCCTACCAGGCTACGACTACTTTGATAATTTCAAGACAAAAGACTCAAAACTCTTCCTAGTCAAGTCGCCTCGTCCATCCCTGACATAAAATTTCAAAACTTTACCTTCGCCTTTCTCCAAACACCTCTATCACATCTTCGTTTTATTTTTCATATCTTTATATATACATATATATACATACATACATACATATATATATATATATATATATATATATATATATATATATATATATATATATATATATATATATATATATATATATATATATATATATATATATATTGTTACGAGTTGGGGATTTAGAATATAGTTAAAAGTCTACCCAGATCCCAACAGGCAACAACAATAAAAAACAAAGACAATCAGACTATAAAAGGGTAGACAAAGGATGTGAGTTTTTGTTGTGTATAATAAAGTACCAAAGATCCCTTAACAAAATATTCAGCTTTCTATAATTTACCCTTAACCATACTTAACCTAAACATTAACAGTATATACATATTTATACAACATACAATAATTTGAAGCAAGGTGGAGGTGGGGAGGCAATATAAGATTACAAACACTTAAGTGCGGAGCTGAGATGGCTGACGAGTAAGGCTGAGTATTGTAGAAGACGGTAGGTAGTCACTGTGCCGTAGGTTTCCAGGATAGGTGATCCTGTGGTCACTTCCCAGAGTGAACTGTACTCTCATCGAACTGGAGCTGACGAGGAAGACTTTGAGGATGTGACGCAACAGCCAGGATATGGAGAAGGGAAACCCCAGAGTGGTAACTAAGAGTAGTCATACTCGGGTTTCGTCCCTAGATGGCGTTGTTCATGGTGCTGGGTAGGTAGATCAGGACAATAGATGGCGTGGTTCGTAGTGCTGGGTAGATAGATCATGACAATTGATGGCGTGGTTCGTAACACAACCCCCTTCCAAAGACCTCCATAGCGCGGGAGCGAAGGAGGTGATCACCTGGTGCGTCTGGAGAGTAGATGCTGCATTTCCACTGGAGCTCGGGATAAGGAGTCCGCAATCAGGTTGTCCACCCCCTTTATGTGCCGGACTTGTAGATTATAGGGCTGGGTGAGGAGAGCCCAGTGGAGGATTCGCTGGTTGGAGGTCTTGTTGGTTTGGATGAACGTGAGTGGGTTATGGTCGGTGAAGACTAGGGTTGTTTGTGGGCAAGACTGGAGGTAACATTCAAACTTCTTTATTGCCAACACCAGAGCCAGGGCCTCCTTCTCTATGGTCGAGTAGTTGGTCTGATGTTTTTTCAACTTGGTGGAGTAGTATGCCACAGGGTGAAGGACATCAGTGGTTGGGTCGGGTTGTAGGAGCACAGCCCCCACTCCGACACCGCTAGCGTCGATTTGCAGATGGAAGGGCAAGGTGTAGTCAGGGGTGGTGGACTACAGGCTTGGAGGCAAGGAAGGCTTTGAGGCGGTGGAAAGACTGGTCGCACCTCTGGTTCCAGATGTAAGGGACCGCAGAACTGGTAAGGTCTGTGAGGGGTCCGGCCACGCTGGAGAAGTTACTGCAGCACCGACGGTAGTAGCCGCACATCCCCAGGAAGCGCATGAGTTCCTTCGTCATCCTTGGAATGGGGAAGGACAAGATGGCTTTAACGTTTGCGTCCTTGGGTCTCACCATACCATGCCCAACGATATGTCCCTTTGGTCTTTTTCAATATTTGGTTATGGCGTTTGGCTTTTCTAATGCTCCGGCCACGTTCCAGAGGGCCATCAATTACCTGATTCAGGACCTAGGTGGGACGTTCGCCACAGCCCAGAAGGCAAAAACCACAGAACAAGAAGATATGAACCTGATCCAGTCGGAATCGGACCTGAACATTTCCATCGAGGACCACCAGAAGTCCCCGATGAAACAGTGGTGGAAAACATCAGCACCCTGAACATCCTTACATGGAATGCTCGGGGCATCAAAAACAAGAAACACCTCCTGCAAGAAGCAGCAGCCAAAGACAAGCTTAACATTATACTGCTACAAGAAACACTTCTACAAGAACACCACTGTTTCAAATTCAGTGGTTACAAGACATACAGGAGGCATTTCACGCAGGCGTCAACAAGAGGATGTATGATCTTGGTCAAGTCAAGCATACCCTCCTCCGAGGTCATGCAGCAATTTCCATGTGGGGAAAACATCGAGACACAGGCCGTCAAAGTGACCCTCCAAGAACGGGAATTAACTGTTCACAACATCTACAAGAACCCAAGGGGCTCACTGGAGGTGACTCAATTATTCGCTTCAGCCGCTGACCACGCCACACTCATAGGAGGGGATTTCAACGCACATCATCCCTTCCTAAGCTCGGTAAGCCCCACAAATGAAGACGGCCTACACCTATACACCACCTTTCAAGACACACCCGAGATCTGCCTCCTGAACACCGGAGAGCCCACCCACATTAGGGGAGGAAGGCTAGATCTAACCTTCGTCTCCAGTGCACTACAGCCTTCGGCCTCCTGGCAGATACACCCCACGCTGACCAGCGACCACTTTGCCACCCTAACAACACTGAAGGTGAACAAACTCCCCACTACACCCCATCCCCAAGATGGAGATACAATACCCAAAAGGCAGACTGGGGACTCTTTAAGAAACACCTGGCTAAGTGACGCGAAAAATCACAGCTGGCTGGCGCAGCACCCGTGGACGAGACAACCCTCCACCAACAATTGGTCGAGGCGTTTCACCAAGCGGCAGAAGAGGCTATCCCCAAAACAAAACCCACATCAAGACAGTACAATGATTACTGGTACTACTGTCCCAGGGTGAAAGAACTCAACCACAGAGTGAACATGGACCGAAGAAACTACAGGAGACATCCCACGGAAACAAACAGACATCTCCTGCAAGTCATAGTTAAGGATACCAGGGAAGAGAAGGAAGAAATAAAAAACGTAAGCTGGCTCAAGTGGTGCTCCGAACTGAACGAGCACACCTCCCTTGGCAAGATGTGGGCCCAGCTCCGAAGGGCATCTGGGAAGGCAACACCACCACCACCAACCCATCCCAACCCAGAAGAGGAAGCCGAGAGACTTGCAAAACTGTTCTCTGACCGAGCAGCAACGAAAAACCTCCCGAGACAGGCGGAGGAGGCACAACGGCGTCTGCGACAGGTCAGACTGCAGATGATCGAAGAGGCCTGCAACAGTGAAGATGACACCGACAGACCTTTCAACCAGCAAGAACTCCAGAAGTCGCTAAAACGAAGCAAGGACACAGCACCAGGGGCCGACAGGATAACCTACTCCATGCTTTCCCATGCCGGCAAAGCCGGACACGAGGCTTTGCTACAAGTCATTAATGCTTCGCGGACAGCACAAAGACTTCCACCGGAATGGAAGAAGGCAGATATACAGCCCATTCCGAAGTCCAGAGAACCAGACAAACCGAGACCCATCACCCTTCTCAGCTGCATAGCAAAGACGGGAGAAAAAATGGCTCTCAACCGACTCAAGTGGAAAGTAGACAGCCCACACCCTCACATTTTTGCTTACACCGAGAACATCGGCACAGGCAACAACATCGCCGAGATACTCAGCACAGTGGACTACAAACCAGCTCTGGTGGTCTTCCTCGACCTGGAGAAGGCCTTCGAACTAGCAAATCCACTGGCCATTATAACGACGCTCGCCGAAAAAGGCGTCAAAGGAAGGTTGCTGGGGTGGATCCAGAACTACCTCACACAGAGAGAAGCAAGAGTACGCTTTCAGGGAGCAACCTCAAGCTACAGGGTCCATGAAAACGGAACCCCACAAGGAGGCATCCTCAGTCCAATGCTGTTCAATGTCCTGATGGAAAATCTTGTCACACTTCCTTTCAGACAAACAGCCAAGCTCCTATGCTATGCAGACGACTTACAGCTTATAGTAAGAGGATCAAACAGACTAGCCAACACGCAACACGCACTCCAACTTATAAAAGAGGAGTGCAACAGACTTGGACTCAAGATAAATCCAGCCAAGTCGAAAGCGATGGCCATCTGCACAGACACACCAGACAAGATGCTGTTACGAACCCCTCCACCAATTGTCCTGATCTACCTACCCAGCACTACGAACTACGCCATCTATTGTCCTGATCTACCTACCCAGCACCACGAGCAACGCCATCTAGGGACGAGACACGAGTATGACTCGACTTAGTTACCACTCCGGGGTTTCCCTTCGCCATATCCTGGTTATTGCGTCACTTCCTCCAAGTCTTCTTTGTCAGCTCTAGTTCGAGGAGAGAGGACTACACTCTGGGAAGTGACCACAGGATCACCTATCCTCTAAACCTACGTCACAGTGACTACCTACCGTCTTCTACAATACTCAGCCTGACTCGTCAGCCATCTCAACTCCTCACTTAAGTATTTGTAATCTTGTATTGCCTCTCCCACCTCCACCTTGCTTCACGATTGTTTTATGTTGTATTAATATGTATATACTGTTAATGTTTAGGTTAAGTTTGGTTAAGGGTAATTTATAGGAAGCTGAATATTTTGTTAAGGAATTTATGGTACTTTATTATACACAACGAAAACTCGCATCCTTTGTCTACCCTTTTATAGTCCGATTGTCTTTGTTTTTTATTGTTGTTACCTGTTGGGATCTGGGTAGACTTTTAACTATATTCTAAATCCCCAACTCGTAACAATGCTCTCCATACAAAATACGCCGGTAGTCTGGACTAACACCCACCAGTGTCTTGGAATCTGGTTTGACCAGAAACTCACTTTCAAGCCGCAACTCGAGTATCTCAGGCACAGGACGAAGAGCAGGCACAATATAATGAGGTCGCTCACCAGCACAACCGCAGGAGCAAACTTTCATGTGCTCAAAGCCTACTACACGGCCGCCATCAGATCGCTGGTAGATTACAATGCTCCAGCGCTCATTGGACTGGGAGAAGACCAGATAGCTAAGCTAGAAGTCATCCAAAATAATAATAATAATAATAATACAGTAATAATTAACGGTTTATTAAAGAGCTTACAGCCAGAAGGCTGAAAATATACAGTTACATATTTGGGGAATGTGTTACGAATTACAAATAATATACAAGTGACATAAGTGACACAAATAAGACATATAGTAACTTAGATGGGGATCAGCTCAAAATACAGTTCATTTCAACATAGTGACAGTGTAGGGAGCAGTGTTTACTGGGAGTGAATACACTGATTTATTACATGTTATTGATAATTTTTACAATGGTTGGGACTGGGCTGTTCTTATAGCGATCAGTTCGTGCACGTATGGGCTGGATGAGGTTGTGGTGTCGAACAGCAATTCTCGGACAGGGGATCTCAGGTGGTAGTAGGGGCCGGTGTCGGGGATGGTGTAGAAGCTTCTTACCAAATTTGCAGATGAGGCCGTGGTGATGGTCAGTGAGAGTCGAAAGGGTCAGTGTGTTGAGCGCTTCTTGATATGTGGAGTAGGAAGGGGAGAGAATAATCTTGCATGCCCTCTTTTGCACTTTTTCTAGGTGTTTACGTTGTGTGGCATTTAGGGAGGAAGACCAGGTGGGGAGGCATAGGTGAGCTTGGGAAGTATGAATGTTGTGTATACACTGAGGAGCTCGTGTGCAGGAACTCCGAGGGACTTGAGTCGGCGGAGCAGGTGGAGACGGAAACTGGAGGATTTGACAACTTCACTGACGTGTGGTTTCCAATTTAGTTTGTTGTCTATGGTGACGCCGAGGAGCTTTGTGGAATCTACAACCTGGAGTGTGTTCGGACCTAGGGTAATGGAAGGAGGTGGGACAATGTCGGAGGAGAGGTTGATGTGCATAACCATTGTCTTGGTATGGTTGATGGTGACATGGTTGTTGGTGGCCCAGTTTTGGAGACTGTTCAATAAATCCTGAAGGGCGGTATAGTTGGGAGCGGAATTGTTGACGCTGATCCCAATGGTGGAGTCGTCGACATATTTCCAGCGAGCAGGGGCTTCTCTTAGGGCATCATTGATGAGCATAAGGAAGCAGAGTGGTCCCATCTTGGTGCCTTGGGGGACGCCACAGGTGAGTGACTGAAAGGTGGAGACAGCCCCTCGGAAGCGTACAGCTTGGCGTCGGTCACTGAGGAAGTCTGTAAGCCATGGTATGAGACTTCTCCGAAGCCCGAGGTCAATAGCTTTGTTTATGATTATATTGTGGTCGACTAGGTCGAACGCTTTAGTGAAATCAATGAAGGCGACAGCTACAGACGTTTTTCGTTTCTCGAGATGGCGGTATATGTAATCGAGAAAGCTGACAAGACAGTGAGTGGTGGAGGAAGTTTTCATGTTGCCAAATTGCTGAGGGTCTACGACTCCTGCAATATCAGCATAAGCCCAGTCAAACACAAAACTTTCACAGATTAGGCTGGGTATTGGGGTGATTGCAATAGGTCGTAGCTGATTTAAGGATTGTGGGCTGGTTGACTTGGGCACTGGTGATACATAAGAGGTCTTCCAGTCAGCTGGGCATCTGGCTTGACTGAGAGAAGCATTGATGATGGAGCAGAGGGGTTTAGCAAGCTCCGGGGAGAACTCCTTGAATAGTTTCATTGGTAAGTCAATGGGGGTGGTAGAGCGTTTTAATTTTAGTTTGTCCAGGCGTTTTGCTACGTCAAATTCCTCTACTAAGTCAGTGGGAAGGGGGGCTGGTAGGTAAGCAGGGAGAGTGGTTGTGTCAAGCCGTGGGAGCGTCTGGCATATAGTAGCGAAATGGTTATTTGTTTGCTCAGCTGCGTCAACATTAGTGAGGTGGCTAAGGAAGGGGAGGGGGTGTGTCATATTGTTTAGTCCACAGAGTTCTTTAAGCTTACCATACCATTGACTGATGTTGGTCTGCTTCAGGTGTTGTAATTTGGTTGGGTAGTGGGACTTCTTTGCAGTGCGTATTTCGCGGATGACTCTGTTGCGAAGTGACCTGTAGCGGATGTGGTCATTGAGATGAAATGCTCTGTCTCTCTGTTGCATAAGTCTTTTGATCCGAGGTGTGATCCAGGGCAAGTCAGCTGGGGGAGATCTGACGGACTTCTCGGGGAAGAAGTGGTGGTGAGCTTCGGTGGTGGTGTTGGTATAATTTATCCATTTGGTTTCCACGTCATCCACGCTGAGTACTTCAGTCCAGGGATAGTGAACTATCCACTGTCCAAAGAGGCGTACTGCAGAGTCAGTAATCGGCCTGTAGGTCTTGATGTAGGGTCTCTGTACTTGAGTGGGAGTGGCAGCAGGGGACCAGAGCACTGATAAGTGTGTGCTACACCCGACAGGAGGCAGTGGTTGAGGAGGTTGGTACTGGTCCGCTAAGTCAGTTAAGATAAGGTCAAGGGTGTTTTGACCGTGCGTGGGGAAGGTCACAACTTGTGATAGTGATAGCTGGTCCTGGATATCAGTGGTGTCAATTTCATTTAAATCCCCACATAATACTAACTTGGCACATGGGTACCTAACTCTGAGGTGGTCTGAGGTGGTAATGAGATGATTGATAAGAGTGTCTCTGGTGGGTGATCGAGGCGGATGGTATACCACACAGATTATAATGGAAGCAGTGTTGCGTGGGTGTGCCCGCAGCATGACACGTACCCATAATGCTTCCACATCTGCTGGGACTTGAACATCCAGGCGTGACGGGCGTAGGTCATCTTGACAGAAGAGGGCAACGCCCCCTCCGCGTCGTTGTGGACGAAGGTGATGAAAGAGTTGATATCCTTCAATGTGACACGTTTCAGGTACAATTTGCCAAGTCTCACATATGGCAACCACGCGCGCGGCGGTTGACCTGACTGTAGTTGCCAGCTCGTCGAACTTGTTAGCTAGGGAAGTGACGTTGGATAGCAGTAAAGACGGGAGATCATACCATATCCGTGGAACTTCAGTGTGGTGGTATGGTCTGTCAGGGGTGGGTTTCTCCGGTTTCCTAGTGGAGGTTACGGTTCTAATGGGCTTATGTGCATGACGGCCTTGTCTACGGCTCCGCGCGTGGAATATTTTCAGTGACTTGAGTAGCGCGATAACACTCCCATCAGGATAACCGTTCCCACGCTTTAGATGATACAGAGTGCGTCGGGAGTAAGTGATTGGTGGCCAACGGTTGAAATCTGTTGAGGGCGGACGGAAGTGTTCGTCACTGGCGGCACTTTGAGGGACACTGACACTGGTAGACATCTGTTAATGTTTGTCAGTTGTAAAGACCGTGGACTTTGTCCTCGGTGCTTGGGGTCGCCGACACAGTTTTCACGATATATGTAAACACCGCGGTGGTCCTTGTCACTGGCACTTTAAAGTTGACCGATAAAGTGCCCACTGTCTGACTTTTCCTTGGGGTGCACTATCGAGCACTGTATGGTAATCACTTATTGCACTGATGGCTAGAATGTTTTGCTGAGAAAGTTC
>NW_024719221.1:0-29863 GCF_018991925.1 Homarus americanus | reverse complement strand
AACATTTTATCTTCCTTATTACGGGTGTAGTTAACACCATTTCTCAGACTGATATTATCTTGACGTATGTAGTTAAATAGTCCTAAATAATTTTGATAGTATTGTTTTTGAATGTTTGTGCCATTAAGTGGAACCAGAGTGATGCTGTGATTTGATTCTTTTAATGCATCTAATTGTTCTTCATAATTCTGATCTCAGGTATAACCTTGTTCCCCAGAGTAGTGGTTAAGTTAGGTTAGGAAGTGTGCATCTGTTGGGGTGCTATTATTTTGTTGAAAGCCCTTAAGGCCTATTCATTGTAGAGTATTTAATTTCTTAATTTTTATTACCATTTCCTCAGTGACTGATATTATTTTGTTGAAAGCCCTATTCATTGTAGGGTATTTAATTTCTTATTTTTTAATACCATTTCCTATGTGACTGATATTATTTTGTGAAAGCCCTTAAGGCCTGTTTCATGTGTGCAAGCAACATTTCTTAATACTTCAAATTTATTGTTGCCTGAGTTTCTAATAATTTCTATATCATGTATAACTTTTATTCCCCAGAGTAGTGTTTTAAGTTCAAGTTAAGAGGTGCTCATATTGGTGTACCATTATTTGATTGTGTTTGTAGTGTTGGAGGGAATATAAGTGTCTAAATTTTACAGTGTGTCTCATTCATCCCAGTCACAGACGCTATCCTTCCACGAGTCACGGACAATTCATTTTGTTTAGTAGATTTAAGTGTTCTTGTGCTGGTTCGGGATTTTTCTCAATGGGGCGCTTCCACTGCCATTACCATCTATTAATTTTTAATAAACCCCAAGTCAAGTGAGAAATTAAAGTCTAGTAAATTCCGACCGGTTACATATATATATATATATATATATATATATATATATATATATATATATATATATATATATATATATATATATATATATATATATATATATATATATATATATATATATATGTATATATATATATATATAAGCAAGTAAACTGTAATTGCAGGTGCGTTTCAGGTGAGTAAGGTCTGTACTACCTCGAAGATGTGAATTACACGTAAAGCTGGGAACTTGTGTTTCTTTTCTTCCTTTGTGGTTAATAGTATATATATATATATATATATATATATATATATATATATATATATATATATATATATATATATATATATATATATATATATATATATATATATATATATATATATGTATATATATATATACCGTATATATATATTAACCTTAAGTAGTGGGGTTGCGGTCATGGCTAGAGGTGCATGATTGGGGTCGCTAGAAAAAAAGGTTGGGAACCACTTCTAGATCGTTCATGTAGATTATGAACAAGAGTGGGCCCAGTACTGACCCCTGGGGAACCCCACTGGTAACAAAGCCCCACTCAGATTTAACACCATCTACGCTGACCCTCTGTGTTCTATCGGTGAGCCATGATTTTATCCAATTTAAAACTTTCCCCTCGATACCATGAGCCTTAACTTTTCTCAGAAGCCTCTGATGTGGTACTCTGTCAAACGCTCTGCTAAAGTCGTAGACTAATTTGTTTTTTTCTAAATGCGATCTGATGCTACTTGCTATAATTAATTCAAGAAATTTCCTCGCTACTAAAGTCAAACTAATCGGCCGGTAATTTGACGCAGATGCTCTGTCTCCCTTTTTGAATATGGGTACTACATTTGCCTGTTTCCACAAGTCTGGCACAACTCTCGTGTCTAATGATTTTGTAAATAAACCTGTAAATAAATCTGTTCCTTACTCTTTCAAAACTCGAGGGAAAATTTCATCCGGCACTGGGGATTTTGTCTTTTTTAATTTATTTATCTTCTTAAGAACATCCTCTTTTCTGATAGTGATATTCATTAATTTTTCTTCGTCATTTCCCCTAAATATCAGTTCCACCTCTGGAATTTCCTCGTGAATTTCTTCTGTGAAAACTGATAAAAAGTAGCTGTTGAATGCTTTGCTTATTTACTCACTATCATCGATCACTTCCCCTCTCTCTGACTTTAAAGGCCCACTTTCTCCTATATACCTGGAAAATTCCTTTGGGATTCGCCTTGGATTCTCTTGCTATCCTGATTTCGTAGTCCCTCTTTGCCTTCCTTACACCTTTCTTAACATTCCTAGATAGTTCATTATACCTATTTCTGAGCTGCTCCTCCCCTCCCTTTAATTTCTTATAAATTCCTTTCTTTTTTCCTATGTCATGTTTAAGGTTTTTTGGTCATCCATCTTGGCTCATTCTTATATGACCTAATTTTTCTGTTTGGTATATTTTGTTCTTGTGCTTTACGTAGTATACGAGTGAATATATTATAGTCATAATCAACTGTTGTCTCACCTGTGACCTCACCCGTTCCTACTGGGGACTGACCTGACTGTTCCCAGGCCACCTCATCTAGGTTCCTTCTTAACCCCTGTTGATGCCTCAATTGAAAGTTTGGGACTCTGACTATATTGTCATTGTTTTTCGTTTCCCAATTTAGGGTGAACCTGATTTCTCTGTGATCACTGTTCCATAATTCTTCCCCTATTGTGATATCTCTGATAATATTTTCTTTATTTGTTAATAATAGGTCTAATATATTGTCACCTCTAGTAGGTTCTGTAATTAATTGTTTCAAAATATTATCCTGCGTCTAGGAAGTCTTCAGATTAATAGTCACCTACAATGTTGTCCCAGTCAATATTTCTGAAGTTGAAATCCCCCATAATGCACAGGTTGTTGTATTTTGCTGCCCTTCTCATTTCCTGCCATATGGGCTGAGCTGCTTCTTTCCCAAGTTTTTCTCTTCCTTCCGGAATTTCTACCCATACAGACTCGGTTCCAATTTCACCCTTTATTGAATTATTAATTCAACATTTTAATGTATCCCTGACGAAGAGTGCGACCCCTCCCCCCTTCCTACCTTCCCTGTCCTTGTGAAAAAAGGTTGTCCCCTTCTATTATGGTACTCTGATAAAAAGATCTTGCTCGCCAGATTCACCCAAGTTTCGGTGATTGCTATGACGTCTACATTCTCGGTACATACAACCGCTTTCAGCAAGTTTGTATAGTATACATTTAAACCTACCCTTCCTTTGTCCTGTGTTACCCCTTGTCCTGAGTAACCAATTTTACTCCCCAGGACCTGCTTGTTTTTTAACTCCCACTTACCCCGACCTCTCTCTACTGGCGAAACTCCCCCCTTTGGAGTGACAATTTTACCCTCCAGGGATGTAGACAACGTCTTTACCCCCGCGCGAGACAAGTGTACTCCGTCACGACTGTACAGGTAGTCGTTGCCATAGAATGGTTGCCAGTTATCAATGAATGCCCAACCATTGCTTGCACAATGTTTTTCCAGTCGGCAATTTATAGCAATTACCCTGGACAGCCATTTACGACCAACTCCTCTTGTAGGCAAGACACCACATACTATCGGCAACCCTCCCCTATCCCTAACCTTCCCCAGCGCCTCCCTATACCTCTTGAAAAGTTCCTCACTCCTAACCTTTCCGATGTCGTTACCTCCCACACTAAGACACACTACTGGCTTGGCACCCTCCCCTGACAAAACCCTACCTATCCTCTCAGCTTCATGACCTATCCCAGCCCCAGGAAAATACACCCTAGCCCTACGTTTCCTATCTCTTGCACAAAAAGTCCTATCTAAGAACCTCACCTGGCTGTCCCCAACTACCACTATCTTACCACTGGGCAGGGTTTGAACAACTGCCCTATTCTCTCCTGGCACCACATCGTCCTGCCTCTTCTCTTCCTCACACTCCGCCCCTCTTCCTCCACAACACAACGATCCACGGCGGCCATTTCTTCTGGTCACTAACATGAGCACTTAGGGGCTGGGATTAACATCCAGGTTCCCAATTACTGCTGGGTAGACAGAGGCAAATGGCGTAAAGAAACTTGCTTACCATTACACCAGGCCGCATCTCGATTATGCTGTTCACTTCTGGTGCCCTTATTATAGAATGTATATCAATTCACTGGAGTCGGTGCAGCAGACCGAGAACTGCACCTCGGCAAGACGAGATCTTCTCTGCTCCCGAGGTACTAAGTGAACCTGACGATGAGGCTGACCTGTGACCAGGCGAAGGTCGTAAGACTGTATCCAGTCACATGCCCTTCGCGCAAGCAACTAAACCTCCTTGTCCTCAGGAAATTTTTTGACTCCTTAGGAATCAGGGGGTTGACAAGGGTCGTCCGTAGACCAGTGAGTGGTGGCCTTATCGTCACCTTCGCGGAATGGGGACAGGCCCAGCAAATAGCCAACATAACAGAAATTAACGGGATCAAGATACTAGTGGAAGCTCACACAGAGGATAACTTGGTGTTGGGAGTCATCTCCCACACCGAGATAGAACACCTTGAAAAAGAAGAACTGGCCGAGCTGATCGGAGACCAGCACTCAATAGTACGGAAGCTGACCAGTGTAACTGCACTGGTTGGTTACCCAAAGAATCTACCAAGCACCGTATTGCTGGGATGGGAGAACATCCCAGTAAGACCGTATGAAAGAAGACCACCAAGGTGTTACAAATGCCAGAGGTATGGCCATCTGGCAGGGAAGTGTCGAGCTCGGGAGGTCTGTTGCAGTTGCGGGACACCCGGGCACCAGCACACCAACTGCTCGGCGCCCGCCAAGAAATGTGCAGCTTGTGGTGGCCCTCACTCCTCCTCCGACCGGGAGTGTCCCAAGTGGAGGGAGGAGTGTAGGGTGGCTAAGCTGCGAAGCAAGAAAAAACTGAGCTACAAGGAGGCTCTCCTTATAGTGAAGACCGAAGAAAAGAAAAATCAAGACCCTAAGACAGGGGTTCTCAACCAGGGGGGAATGCCCCCCAGGGGGGGAAACTGATTCGGGAGCAAGAGATATGTTCGATGAGAAATCAATCACAGAATTTTGGCCCTTGATGTGCGAGTCCTACCCAAAAGTGGCAGAAAGAGCTATCCGTGCATTGCTTCCGTTTGTGTTGACATATCTTTGTGAGTCAGGCTTTTCAACTCTGTTGCAAATTAAAACGAAGCAACGTAGTAGATTAGAGGTAGAAAATGACCTGCGTTGTGCCCTTTCAAGCACTCCTCCGCGTATCCCAGAATTGGCGAAGAAAAAACAATCACAGGTTTCTCATTGACTGTAATCTTCATCTGAATAAAATTAATTACAAATTTACAATATCCTGGTATTCTATTGAACTTTTTGTTTATTGCATTATGCTTCAGTTTGGTCTGTTAAGTAATTCATTATAAATAAAAAAAAAACTATTTTACTTTTATTCAAGTTTTATAAATCCATCAACATTTTCAATTGGCATTTAATTTGTAAAACTCCACCATGAAAATAATCCATGTAAAATTGTAAATGTATATGTACTAATATGGAAAAAATAAAGGATTTTCAGTATTATATGCATATTATTTGGAATGCACTTTTTGAGGCAGACAATCTTGGAAAGGAGGGGGGGAATGACATTCTGACATATGGTGAAAGGGGTGCATGGGGCAAACAAGGTTGAGAACCACTGCCCTAAGAAGACCACAGAAAAGAAGCCAGATTTAAACAAGACCGGAGAAAAGACAAAAAAGCCAGATTTAGTAACATTAAAATCATCAGCGTTTTTAGACTTTTACGAGAATATACCAGAACAAGACCAAGAAGAAGAATGGAAATTGAAAAGCAAAAGGAACAAAAGGGAGAAGTCCAAGGAAAACGACTCAGGAAAAAAAAACAGCTTCGGCCGAAATAGCCTAAAGGCGAAATGGCCAGTAATTCCCAAAACAAGGACAAAGACAAGGTGCAGTGAAGAATGAGGAAAATGATTCCGGGATTTAGAAACCTTCCCTATTAAGATAGATTAAAGAAACTAAACTTGCATTCCCTAGAAAGACGAAGTGTGTGGGGAGATATGATAGAAGTATTTAAGTGGGTGAAAGGAATCAATAAAAGTGATATAGAGACAATTCTTATAATATCCGAGCAGGATAGGACTCGCAGAAACGGATTTAAGTTGGATAAGTTTAGGTTTAGGAGGGAGATAAGAAGAAACTGTTTCACAAATAGGGTGGTAGAATAGTGGAACAAGCTTAGCAACTTTGTAGTAAGTGCTTGGACGCTAGAAAGTTTTAAAAGGAGGCTAGATAGATTCTTGGATGATAGAGAGTGGTTGTAACTCTCGACAGGAGCTGCCATGCGGAGGCCAACCGGCCTATTGCAGACTCCTTATTTTCTTATGTTCTTGTGTTCTAGTTTATTTCATCTGAAGATTTGATACCCCAGTTTATTTCACGGGATGATTAACCAAGTTTATTTCAGCCAAAGATTTAACATGTTACTGCTGAATATTAGACACCCAGTATATTTCACCTGAATGTTAGACAACCGAGGGATGGGTTAAGTTAGGTTAGGTGAGATTAGATCAGGTTAGGATGGGATGAGTTGGGTACCGTTACAATAAGTTAGGTTAGGTTAGATTATAACAAACCCAAATTAATTATTACACTGACTAATTATTTCGTTGTAGGGAAAAGGTGGGAACGTCCAGGAGAGGTGGGGAACACAGAGGACATCTCCAACACGACTATCATTGAACTTCCAGTCAACTTTCAAAGTAGGAGAATTATGTATTTGGTAATCTCATGATCCAACTAAAACAGGTCTGCTAACTAATTAAACACAAACATCAAAGGACTCTGTAAACATAGAGTCCTTTGATGTGTTTGTTTACAGAGTCCCTCGACGTTTATGTACCGTATACTTAGCTAATTTATTCACAATTATCATCAGTGCATGTCAAAGCTTACAAAATATCACTTTCAACTTTGTCCGATAAAAACTACAACAGTATTTTAATTTCTAGTAGCGAGTCATCGTAAGTTCAAAATTTCCTATAAATTCAGAACATCGCAGATATTTATTACATGATGCATCTCATTCAGGAATTCATTTATATTTGAAAAGTTGAGTATTTTATATCAGCTGCGAGAAAGAACCGAGAGAACACACCCAGTAGGCGGCCAACTCCAGCTGCCTGTTTATAATCGGCGTCCTGTCTACAAAGATATCTAACTTAACCTAACCTAACCTAACCTAACCTGACCTAACCTGACCTGACCTAACCTAACCTAACCTAACCTAACCTAACCTAACCTAACCTAATCTAACCTAACTTAACCTAACCTAAATATGTTGTAGACCGCACGCTATGGTACCACCCTCTATTCTTAAGTTATGTAATATTAATAGTAGTAGTAGTATAAGTGTTTGATGACCTGATGACCTGATGACCTCCCCAGGGTGTGGCGACCGGCAGTGGGGAGGCTCTAATGATGAGGAGCAGGAGGGAGTGTGGCATAATCCCTTTACGCTAAAGAACCTCAATGCTGTAAGTGTTATCTGTTGGCTTGAAGTAGACACCCTAGTTTGGCTCACCTGATTTATATAAACCGTAATGCGAACTTAACCTGACCTAATATAACATAAAATATCCTAACTTAACACAGTATTGCTTACACTAACCTAACCTAACGTAATATAACATACTCTAACATAACATAACCTAACGTAATATAACATACTCTAACATAACATAACCTAACGTAATATAACATACTCTAACATAACATAACCTAACGTAATATAACATACTCTAACATAACATAACCTAACGTAATATAACATACTCTAACATAACATAACCTAACGTAATATAACATACTCTAACATAACATAACCTAACGTAATATAACATACTCTAACATAACATAACCTAACGTAATATAACATACTCTAACATAACATAACCTAACGTAATATAACATACTCTAACATAACATAACCTAACGTAATCTAACCTAACCTAACACAGTATAACCTACACTAATCTAACCTAACCTAACCTAATATAACATACTCTAATTTAATCTGACCTAATCTAATACAGCATAACCTACATTAATCTAACCTAACCTAATATAACATACACTAACTTAACATAACCTAACCCAATCTAAGCTAACCTGATTTATCCTAATCTAACCTAACATAATCTAATCTAACCTAATACAGTATAACCTACTCTAAGCTAACCTAACTTATTATAACATACTCTAACCTAACATAACCTAATCTAACCTAACCTAATCTATCCTAATCTAACCTAACCTAATATAACATATTCTAACCTAACCTACTCAAACGTAACCTAACCCCCAGGTAGCATTAGCGTGATTAATCACCAGTTAAATAAGCTGGGTTGTTTAATCCTCAGGTGCTGGCCCCTATTATTTTACAAATAATAATAATAATAATAATAATAATATTATCAATAACAGTAATAATAAGAACATAAGAATGGAGGAAACTGCAGCAGGCCTATTGGCCTGCTGCAGTTTCCTCCAAACTGGGCAGTCCCATTTACACCCTACCCTTATTGCTCATATATCCACCCAAAATATGTTTGAAGCTATCCAGCGAATTTGCGTTATTGATTATGTTTGGTAACTTGTTTTACTCATCCACTACTCTATTTCCTTACCAATGTTTACCTATCTTGCCCCTAAATCTAAATTTGTCTAATTAGTAATTATATAAGACTAACCAGTGAGCGAAATTGATTGAAAAAAATATGAAAACACTGGATTTTCACTGTTATATTTTAGTGGACACTTGTAGTTTGCGGAAATATGTAAAAAAAAATGGATATTTTAAAAATAAACGTTACTTAACATTTGTGAGTATGAAAAACAGACCTAACCAATCTAACCAAACAAACCTACCTCACCTTACCTAACTTCCTTACTGGGGTGCTCTGCCCCTGGACCCCCAGGTATATTAAACAGAAAGAACTTACTATGATATGATGAAATTTTTGACAATTTCTGGACATGAGATAATACGGCCGCATTTGCGCTATGCACCCCGAGCAGCAGAATGATTTACTGTGTTGGCGGGTTCTACAATAAATGATTATCATATCAGAACTCACTGATGAAAACAATGTAAGAAAATAAACAGACTCCATGTAAAGGAATAATGATGTGATCTTTAAACAATTGAAGGGTCTTGTTGTCTTTACCCTTAAATTCACAAATTACTTCCATGTGAGATCGGCGACAAACTTCACACGACATGCTGAAAAACAAACTGTCCCTTGTGCTGGAATAGCACCTCAGCAGAGCGAGGCCTCATTACCCCCGCGGGCAAGATAAACTAGTGCGCGTGTAGGGGTATCGAGATATTAATGTTGTCTAGCACTCAGGATGGAAGGAAACTCTAATGTGGTTTTCTTGTATAATATATATAAGTTATATGATAGACAGTCTGGTGCTGGAGGTGCTGTGTGGTGAGGGGCTGCTTGGTAGAGACGTGCTGTGAGTAGCTTGTTGAAGGAGGTAGATGTGCAGGAGCTTCGTTAGAGAAGATGTTGCCTGTTGCTGGCCTCCTGGTTGAATGAAATGTTAACAGCGTGGAGCTTGCTGGAGGAGATGTTGCTTGTTCAGGAAGAATGGTCAGAATGAATCTCGATACGATACGAAGTCTTTAGTTAAGAGGTGAAAGAAGATTATTAGGAGTTGAAGGAAAAGTGGTGAAACTGAAATACAGTAGGAGTAGAAAGAATCTGGGCTCAACCAGATCGCTTCATCTTTCTTATTGGTGTTTTATCTTTGTTCTGCTCCCTTGGGTCGTCAGACCTTTGTATTAATATTGGTTTATTTATATAATGCTGCTTATTATTATTATTTGTTATTGTTGGAGTTGGGGACAGCTCTCGCTTGGTTGCTAGGGAAGACTGTAACAGGTGGTGGCGTGGCTACGCAGTTGTAGGGAAGAATTCCACTACACGCGCCTAGGCGCCTAATTATCTATGAAACGAACAATTTCCACAATAAATGATTATTATATCAGAACTCACTGATGAAAATATTGTAAGAAAATAAACAGTAATAAAAATAACTCGCTCGTGGGTTAGTCCTATATATTAGCCGTCAAATTTAAAACCATTGTTACGAGTTTGCTCCTGGTTGGATAGTTTGAATACCTTTGTTATATCATCTTTGTTTAACCTTGACTTCGATTTATACACCTCGATGATATAGCCCCTCACTCAACGTCTCTCGAGGGAGTGCAAATTAAAAACATTTAACCTGTCTCTGTCCTCAAGGTTCCTAATGCCCGGGTTTAGTCTCGTCATTCTCTGAATTCCTTCTAGGGATTCTATATCCAATCTGTAGTGCAGTGACCAGAACTGCACTGCATAATCCAAGTGAGGTCTCACAAGCGCAAGATATAGTTTAGGATAACCTCACCAGTCTTGTAGCTAACACTCCTTTGTATGAACCCAAACACTTTGCTAGCCTTGTTTCGAGCAAATACACATTGTTGACTTGGTTTAAGATTCCTACTTATCATTATTCCTAAATCTTTCTCACACTCGGATTTCTCTATAACAACGTTGTTCATCTGGTATCTGGTTTCTCTCTTTACATCTCCTGACTGAGTACTTTACAATTATCTACATTAGATTTCATCTGCCATTTTTCATACCATTCGAAGAATTTGTTTAGATCTTCCTGTACTTTTGCTGAGTCGTCTGATTTAATTACACGCTCTAATTTAGTGGCATCAGCAAATTTACTTTTGTTGTTGTCTACGCATACAGCTATGTCGTTTATGTATATAATAAATAGTAATAGAACAAGTACTGAGCCTTGGGGATACTCCACTAGTGACATTACTTCAATCGGATTTAGTGCCGTTATTGCTGCTACTACTACTACTTTTTTTTTTTTTTTTTTTTTTAAACGTGGCCTCCAGCCTCCCCCAATAGCCACACCTTCGCCACCATTAAATTACCTTAATATTAAATAGCCTAATACATAAGTAGCTATCCTATCTGTGTTAAATTAGTTGAGCCGCAGGTCTATGCGGCATTCAGTGACAGTAGCCTCAAAGTCAATATCTGCAGCAGTTGTCGGAGTTGGGGCAGAAGCTCTCGTTCCCCTGAGGCAGAGCAAAGCCGACCGGAGGAGAGAAAAAGACAGTCGACATCTCATCCAGGCTGTAACATAACTTCTGGGCTGCTGCTTCTGTTCGGAGATCAACTCCGCATGTCTGGCGTAGAAACATCTTGCACTTGGTCCCATCCCACCAGAGGTTGTGAACACTAGAGGAGTGAAGCTGCCTTGATCAACGTTTTGAATTCTCTCCCCATATGCCCTTCTCTTGTTGTTCTCGTTCCTCCTATGTGCAGCATCGAGAGCTAGGTTACGGTGACATGCTGCCATGGGATCAAAAATCCTGATGTCGAAGAAAGCTCGCTGTCCCAGCGTCCAGAATCCTCGAGCACTGACGTCCACACGGGCTTCGTTAGATGTGTTTGAAGTCCTGTGTTGGAAGATCTCACATTCCGGCAGATTTCCTTCAACATATTTGTTGTGAGATCCCTTACCTCGTCATGCCTCATGCATATGAAGCCCCCCTTCTTGCACACCATGGCGTGATCGCCATCATAGGAAGAGCCACACACGTATTGGGAGGGCAAACCTTCTACTGGCCGACCGTACCTTAGAGCAATGGCATCTGTAAATTCTTGTTTATTAAGACTGAAACCATTTGCACTTATCGGTAACGTAGTTAACCAGTTCGAGGCGCCCACCTCCTGCGCTATAGCTACTTTTTTTTCAAATTTTCTGGTACCTGCAGCAATAGTTGCTGCAACTTATCATTTTGGCAGTGCTGTCGATCTGTCGTAATGGACCTACGAATCTTATTTACTTCTCTGGTATCCACTTCCCCTGTTGCATTCTGGGCTATTATGTGGTCGGTGAGGGCTGCTGTGAGCTTAAGTGAATTTTGATGTTCAGTGGCAGCAATCTCCTCTGGAGTTGTTAGTCCCATCCCTCCCAGTCTTGGTGTAAGTGCAGGAAGTGCTCTTTCTGCTGGGGTTAAGTCAGGGTGTTTCACTAATTTGGGAATGAACTTGACCCTGATATCTTCTTCCAGAGAGTGGAGAAGGGGTCCGATATCAGGGATAGTAGGCATCAGGTAGTTCCAACGATGCTTGACTCCATGGGTGAATGCAGCAAAGGCCGCATGTGGCTCTGTGTTAGCAATCTCAGACAGAGCTTGGATTTCACTAACCCACTCATTCACCTTTCCCGCTAAGTACTTGGTCTTGAAGTCCGTAGTGCCAATTACTGAGCCTAGATGTCTTTGGCCGTCCTTAGTTATTTTGACCTCACTTCCGCCAAAACCTCCAATGCCCGTTCATAATGTTCTGGCTTCACGATGGGGAAGGACTTGCTGGCGTTTGGGTGGTACCCTATTTGTGGACCTCGCGATGTTACCAAGTCCCCACCACTTTTCCTGCTCCTGTAAAGTCATCAGCATTTGCCACTTGTTTGACCCCAGTTGTTTCAAATTTTATTTCTTGTTGGAGCACTGATAGGCCAATTGCA
Source organism: Homarus americanus (assembly GCF_018991925.1). NCBI lineage: Eukaryota > Metazoa > Arthropoda > Malacostraca > Decapoda > Nephropidae > Homarus > Homarus americanus. The sequence continues at coordinate 17,402 of NW_024719221.1, read as the reverse complement.
TACATTGCCATTGCAACAGGGTCCCCTTGTGTTTTTCCCTCGGTTGACTGTAAGATGGTATCACCTCTTAGAGCCTTGTTGTTTACTATGTAGAGGTCTGATGGATTCCTATACGAATTTTCAACATACATCGCAAAGCTTGGACACTTGATCTTGATGTTGTGCAGTGCAGCCTTGCGGTTAAGTATGCTGAATGCGTTTGAAGCATCCACCAGGAGAACGGCCTCACAATCACGCTTCTCAAATATCAATCTCATGGCGTGAATGGCAGCCTCCCTACCAGCCTGGTGGCCAGCACACACTTGTAGGTTCCCTGCTGCTGTCCTGACATGATCCTTTACCACCTCCATTATGCATTTTCCGATGATCCGCCTCAGCACTTCCCCCACCCCTATAGGTCTACACCCTGGTTTCTTTTCCAGAGGAATAAGGCGGCAGGCCGTCAGGGCCTGGAGGTGATGGCAGCAAGAGGATGCAAGCTTTCTTGCAAGGGCGGCAATGGCAGTGCAGAGATCGCTTGCTACAGGGCCAAACTTGTTTAAGCTGAGGATGACTCTCCAACCGTTTGCATCCAGCCCTGAAGGGCCGGCTCCTCCTCGAGTCTTCAGTGCCTTTTTCCACACCATCTCTCCTGTTATTTTCTCGAACAGGACAGCATTAGGTGGGATATAGTCACCCTGGAACCTGATGCCTTCGTCTTCGCTTGCAGGGGGATGTTTCTCTTTCAATAGTTTTAATCATTTAATGTCTCTCTGTTTATTGGCATCACCCCACCGGAGGATTCCTCTCTGAGAGATCTTACCGCAAGAGACACTTTTCCCACACACATTTTGTTTCCAAATTTTCTTGCCACGTCATCGGTGTTTTGCTTTCCGTCACCCGTAATTTTTAGTCTCTCCTGCAGTGTTCTTGCTTCACATAGGAGATCATCTAGGGCCCCAGTCTGCCACATTGCCAATCTTCTCTTCATTCCTGCCACATTTTCTTTGTGCTTAGCCTTTGTGTGTGTCCTCTGACAAAATAGATGTGGTATTATTGCCAGTGTTTGAAGAGCTAGAGGGGCGAGGAAGCGGTCCTGAGTGTAATCAGTGATGGAGCGAGTCATCTCCCGAATCATTTCTTTGATGGCCGCACACTTGGGTGGTTCAAATAAGTTAGCGGGCGACCACTTGACAATTTCTGAGTAGGTTTCTTTGACCCATATGTCCGCATTTTCCATCGACATGCCATTCCACTGAGGTGGCTGTCTCTCATTCTCCTCGTGGACACCTGCTACTAAGGGAGCAGCATTTATTAGTACTACATTTTCGGGTTGAGTAGACTCACTGCTATCATTTCTGATATCATCGGGTAGTTGGGTCCCGGCGATATCCACTGTGGCCACCTGTGTCGGCTCCCTGCGACGTGGGTTCCGACACTGGTCTCGTTTCTTGCAATCCACACATGGTCGGTTGTTTCTCGCACAAACCCAATTTGTGCAGTTTTGGTTCGGGTTAGCACAGACGCAGCAATGATTGTTTCCAGGCATAGTGAACAGCACCTTGCGCGATAGTTACGTCCCCCTCTGAACACCTGATTTAGTTCCAGGCGCAAGATAACACTGGTTCTTATGAGGGAAGGGCAGAGAGGTGACAGGCTGGACTGCTGTGTCCAGGTAGTAGGGGCATACGTGCGTAGGCTACCCCCCCCCCCCAAGGGCGACTATCCATACGTCAGAATGATACACTATGGACAAGAATTTGTCACACCAAGCACTTGTTTATATATCCTTGGCACAAATAACCACTATTCATATGGTCTCACTGGTGTAATATCAGTTATATATACTCACTTGGTTCGTCGAGATCCTACATGTAGTGTCCTACTATGGTGGGGAGGCGACCGCATGGGAGCACTCTCGGACCCATAGGGGCGAGAGTCTGGAGACCACCCCTGTCAAAGTAGGCTTATCGACACTGACCTTGGCTCCGAGCCTCGCGTTATTCCACTGACCCAGGGCAGCCAGGTCACCACTCGCTTGGTGATCGCCGGTGAACACACGGAATATTTACAATTTATGCCGTAAGGGATGAGAAGAAACCTTGGGTGGCAATGCTTAGGGTGACATCCGATATTCACAGACACATTGTTAAATTCCGGCTCCCTCACAACGAGTATATCCCCACTGTTACGACAGTGTCGTATTTTTATATTTTTTTTATATAACATGCTTCCATGTTCCATATTATTCCTGTAATGATGTGTTGCATTTACTATTATATAATCTAGTCACCTTAACCATGTGCTGTTAAGGTTTTAACTGTTATTATTTGTTCAAACCCATTTTGTATTGTAACCAGTATTCTTTGTTCTCTAACGACCATCTGCATCGTTAAACGACCCACCTGCCGGTGGCGTGGCGGGAACCGACCTTATATATAGGACCCACCAACTGACGGAGTTCGTTCAGTCCTCTTGTCATACAGTTCACATCCTTTGAGTGACACTCGTCACCTGTTACTTATACTTAATTTATTTGTGTTGTTCCTATCGCCACCAATGTGGTATATCTATGTGAGTACCTATTTATGTCTCCATTTATGTCCATCAGTATTTGCTTAGATACTATAAGTAATTCAGTGTTTCACTTTAGGTAATTTCGGTGTTAGTTTTTATATGTTTATGCAGTGTTAACGTAATCCAATGCTTTATTTTTATTCTTTTGATGTTTCGATGTTTAGTATCATTTGTGTCTTAACAGTTTCGATGGTGAATCAATTTGTTGTGACAGCCTACCGGGCTCTTTATTGTGTTAATATTTAATTAATTATAAATTCTTAAAGGTTTACTTTACTAATTTTTATTCCATTTTAATTTACTTCACTTTTTTTGTTTGGTTACGCCTAGAACCTGGATATTTAAGTAAATTAAGAGACGGCGTAACACCACCAATAACCCTTTAGAACAGGGAGGACGTTCCACGACACCCACGCCACGCCACCACCACTACTACTACTAATACTACTGCTACTACTTTTTTTTTTTTTTTTTTTCTGGAAACGTGGCCTCCAGCCTCCCCCAATAGCCACACCTTCGCCACCATTTATTTACCTTAATATTAAATATCCTAATACATAAGAAGCTATCGTATCTGTGTTAAATTAGTTGAGCCGCAGATCTATGTGGCATTCAGTGACTGTAGCCTCATAGTCAATATCTGCAGCAGTTGTCGGAGTAGGGGCAGAAGCTCTCGTTCCCCTGAGGCAGAGCAAAGCTGACCGAAGGAGAGAGAAAGACAGTCGACATCTCATCCAGGCTGTAACATAACTTCTGGGCTGCTGCTTCTGTTCGGAGATCAACTCCGCGAGTCTGGCGTAGAAACATCTTGCACTTGGTCCCATCCCACCAGAGGTTGTGAACACTAGAGGAGTGAAGCTGCCTTGATCAACGTTTTGAATTCTCTCCCCATATGCCCTTCTCTTGTCGTTCTCGTTCCTCCTATGTGCAGCATCGAGAGCTAGGTTACGGTGACAAGCTGCCATGGGATAAAAAATCCTGATGTCGAAGAAAGCTCCCTGTCCCCGCGTCCAGAATCCTCGAGCACTGACGTCCACACGGGCTTCGTTAGATGTGTTTGAAGTCCTGTGTTGGAAGATCTCGCCATCCAATGGAAGGAGGGTCGGTTCTACCGTGACGTCCCGGCAGATTTCCTTCAACATATTTGCTGTGAGATCCCTTACCTCGTCATGCCTCATGCATATGAAGCCCCCCTTCTTGCACACCATGGCGTGATCGCCATCATAGGAAGAGCCACACACGCATTGGGAGGGCAAACCATCTACTGGTCAACCGTACCTTAGAGCAATGGCATCTGTAAATTCTTGTTTGTTAAGGCTGAAACCATTTGCCCTTATCGGTAACGTAGTTAACCAGTTCGAGGCGCCCACCTCCTGCGCTATAGCTACTGTTTTTGTAAAAATTTTCTGGAACCTGCAGCAATAGTTGCTGCAACATGTCATTTTGGCAGTGCTGTCGATCTGTCGTAATGGACCTACGAATCTTATTTACTTCGCTGGTATCCACTTCCCCTGTTGCATTCTGGGCTATTATGTGGTCCGTGAGGGCTGCCGTGAGCTTAAGTGAATTTTGATGTTCAGTGTCAGCAATCTCCTCTGGATTAGTTAGTCCCATCCCTCTCAGTCTTGGTGGAAGTGCAAGAAGTGTTCTTTCTGCTGGGGTTAAGTCAGGGTGTTTCACTAGTTTGGGAATGAACTTGACACTGATAGCTTTTTCCAGAGGGTGGAGGAGGGGTCCGATCTCAGGGATGGTATGCATCAGGTAGTTCCAGCGATGCTTGGCTCCATGGGTGAATGCTGCAAAAGCCGCATGTGGCTCTGTGTTAGCAATCTCAAACAGAGCTTGGATTTCGCTAACCCACTCATTCACCTTTCCCGCTACGTACTCGGTCTTGAAGTCCGTAGTGCCAATTACTGCGCCTAGATGTCTTTGGCCGTCCTTAGTTATTTTGACCTCACTTCCGCCAAAAACCTCCAATGCCCGTTCATAATGTTCTGGCTTCACGATGAGGAAGGACTTGCTGGCGTTTGGGTGGTACCCTATTTGTGGACCTCGCGATGTTACCAGGTCCCACCACTTTTTGATGCACTCCACTTTTCCTGCTCCTGCTACTACTTTTCTTTTAAACATGGCCTCCAACCTTCCCCAATAGCCACACCGTCAGCACCTAGCTTAGTTAGTTAAGCCCCATGTCTATGCGGCATTCAGTGACTGTTGCTTCATAGTCAATATCTGCGACCGTTATCGGCTTTGGGGGCCGAAGATCTCGTTCCCTTAATAGTGGGGCAGCTAAATGCAATTTTTCAAGAGAATCATGCAAATGGTGATACAAACACTAAATTTTGCATGGTAATTTTCTAATGGTTACTAGTCAAGTCTGCCTGATTGGCCATTTTAATATCCAAGATGGCCGCCATATTGACCTTCAAAAGTTTATTTTTCTTAGAGAAATTGATGTAGTTGGTCAATCTGAGTGATCTTGGTGTCGATATGCATGTTTTGAAGCATGCTCAGATGATTTTTAATAGTTTTAAGTCCATTGGAACATTTTTATCCACATAAAATAACACTTTTAGGAAAAAATATAACAAAAAAGAACTTACTAAAAAAATAACGTACTCACTATTAGCACTGGTTCCCTTGACTTCTCCTGACAGTATATCTTTGTGCATTTACTGCTGTTCACATATGCAGCTGCAAAGTGCTATGCAGGAAAGTCCAAAGCGAAACCATTTGCATCTCTGGTTGCAGTCTTTCTTACAGGAACATTTGGTCAGCTCCTGACAGCATGTTACAATCGGAGGAAGAGTCGTCCAACGTATCTGCCATGCCTTTCCCTTCTGCGTCCATCCCAAGTTGACAGGACTGCTGGTTTCTGGATTGGAAATTGTTGCCTGGCCCCAGATGATATCAGCCTGGTATGCAGCCCGCTTTGCATGTTCCTTGGGGGCTGCCTGGGTTGGTGGAATGGAGTCATATGGTCTCTGTTTGCGGGAAAAGAGATTTAGTCTTGCCTCATCTACACCAGTGGCTGCACTAGATCTGTCGTACATGAGGACAACAAATCTTTCCAGCTTCTGCAGGTCAACATCAGCAACTGTTGTTGGACATTGGCTGAGTTTGGTGAATGTTTCTGAAACTTCATCACAGACATTCCATGTCTGCCATGCAGATTTCTTTCCTTTCCCACGGAAGCCAGACACAACGTCACAGCCAGTAAAAGCATGAAATTATAGGATGCCACTCGCTTTCTTAGGCCCTATCGCAGAAACTACAACATGAACTGGAACATCGATGACTGGCTCCTTGGCCAAAGGCAATCCACATGTTATCAAGACCAAGCTCCTGTAGTGATGGCAGTACAGATACTGCTATGACGACCACGTCAGTGTCATTGGCTTTGATGATGAGGAACTTGCTACCTTCCATTGCTGCATCCCTAGCATGCATAAATATTCGTGTGCCTGCTTCCTTATGACAGCATGGAGCCACAGCTTCTAGGGACTTCTCTGTGTTGCTAATGGCATCTTCTCCCTTTGTCACAACCACCGTGCTGGTCCTTCATTCGAGTAGCATGAACATCGGGCGATCCAACACCCAGCTGCTCAAGTCTCTGTCTGTAGAGTGTGACCAGGTCAGCAAGTCTGAAAATGGGTGGTTTAGTACCTTCACTAGAAGCTTTCATCTGAGTGATGTAAGTGACCAGTTCAGAGAAAGCAGTTGGGTATGCGTCCTTGTTCGGATGAAGCTCTTGTGCCTCTTCTTGCTCATGAGCATTTCGGTGTGTTCTTTCTCGGTTGTACAGGTCTGCCAGGCAGCGAGGGTGATACTTCAGTTCTTGTTCCACAACATCTCCTGCACTTAGTCTGGCAAGGAGTTTTCCATCGCTAAGTGTCTTCGCACAATCATTCAATCTTTTATTAAGTTTCATTGTCATTGCATGTCTTATGTCATCTCCCGAAGCTTCTTCCTCACATAGAATTCATTCTGTTGCTTTGGGGTCTCTGACCATTTGTGGTATCTTGCTGCTGCTGCTCTCCTCTGTAGGAACTGCAGAGGTTCGCCTTCTCTGAGCTCTATTTAACTTTGTGTTGTTGAACAGAAGTCTGCAACTCTCATGATACTGTGCCTTGTTTCTCCTCAAGGTCTCCTCTATCCCATCATCTTCAACAAGGCTTGCAGGGTCAAGCTTGATTGGCAGTGCATTGATTGAATGAAATAGAGGAATATTCCTTGCCAAGCTCTTATAACCGTCATCTCCTTTTTTGGCAGGATTTGCGTGTGGAGATTTAAGATCTTCCGTCTTATCCTGTTGACAAAGACAACACTTTGCCCAGTCAGTGAGGAATGATTTGTTGGTAGATTTTGTGTCCATAACTGTTTTGATCTTCAGGGCCGAGGGTCTATCCTTTTACCACCCTGATGAGCACTTTCTTGTATGGGATACAACAGGGTTCATGCCTTTTGCCTTACACCAAGTCCGATCGTTCATCCAGTGTCATTAGTCCCGTGCGATCTGTACACCATCCAGATAACTAAAACCCCGTTATCCTTGGCATGGCTCTCCCGCGCTGACACATCCTGTCAATTCAGGTGCTGCTGCTTAACTGATTTGGGGTTGGTTAATCAGCATTTGGGACACTAAGCTGTTGCAGTATGACATGCTTTTTCTTAGCTGACACTGAACCCCATGCTGGGTTGCACAGCAGTGATGTCACCAGTGTTCCCTGGTCGTGCCCGACAATCACTCCCTCACATGCAGAGACCCTCTGCATGCTACCCTCACCTAGATGGAAAAAACATAAAACCAGTACATAAAACCAGTCATAAATAAGATAAATATATATCTGAGAGTATCAGAAATAGAAAAAAATAATATGAGCATGCTTGAAAACATACATATCGACACTAAGGTCATTTAGATTGACCAATTACATCAATTTCTTAAAAGAAAACCATCTTTCGAAGGTCAATTTGGCAGCCATCTTGAAAAATAGCCGCCATCTTGGAATTTTCAAATAGCCAATCAGGCAGATTTGACAAGTAGCCCTAGGGTATGATCAAGCCAAATTTCATGCTTGTATTCTATGTTTGTCTTTGATACCCCCAAAATGTTCTACACTACTGAGGGTATACACAAACACTTGTTATCTTGAAAATAGGTTCTTATTCTCGTACGGGAGATATACAGAGGGAACAAATAGACAGTCGGCTTCCACACCATAAGGACTAGCGATCTCAACTCTCTGTATCACTCCGCGCTGGCATGTACAGATGCCAGTATTCACAAGCTGAATACATAAAATGTAGATATGATAATTCACATACATAACATGGTGCATAATAAATGGAAATATTACATAGGATTAATACATGTTCTGTAATACTTTACTGTACATATTTAATAGAGTAATATACGAATACACAGCTTAAGGTACTACTTCGTGTCCATATTATACACGTATCACCATTTGCACGATTTTTCCATTATCCGCTCTACTATAAGGCAAGGCAATGCAGACCTAAGCAGAGAGATTGCCGCCGTCGCTGCCGCCGCCGTTACCGTCGCCATGACCACCACCACCACCACTCTCTTTCTCTGTCTTACACTTTCCCACTCCTCTCTCTCTCTCTCTCTCTCTCTCTCTCTCTCTCTCCTCCACCCTCTTTCTTTCTCACATTGTTCGTGCCCTCACAGAGTCAGCTGGACTTCAAGATACGTAACCCTGATGGAGGCATATACCAAAACTGTCTCATCATAAGAGAACTTGGATTGTTGGACACAGACTGCAACAAACAGAGTTGCTCCGCCTGTCACACTACAGCGGGTAGTACCTGGACCTTGAGGAGCATCTGTGAGGAGGAAAAGGTGAGGACTGATGGTTGGGAGGTATCTGTGAGGAGTAAAATGCAAGGGCTGACGGCTGGATGGCATGAGTGTGAGAGAAGAAAAATTATTAACGCCTGTATCTCTTACAACTATGTCATGGGTCTTAGTCCTGGCCAGAGACACACGTGGGAACGGTGTTTTCCACTTTCTCCTTTACCAACACTGGACAGGACAACCCCCGAACAGCTAGTGGTGATATAATGATAAAAAAGGAAACTCAGCGAGTATGTACAATATGTATGCTGTTATTGATTATGTATTGCCACTATGTATAGGTATGTATTATGTATAGTTATACACAGTATTATGTATAGTTATGTATTATATAAGATGACTTAACCACTTGAGTATGATTATTTAACCTCTTGAGTAAGATAAATTAACCCCTTGAGTACAATGACCCTGTCCTCCGGGGACAAATAATTGTACTAAATAATTTAAGCTATTATACTTAAAGGGTTAATGTTAAAAGCAGAATACTCAAAGGGTAAAGCTAAATCAGCATATAGATAACGGATTAAGCCGTCATACTCAAAGTGTTAACCCACATATTTAAAGGATTAAGACATACTCAATGGGTAGACCATCATACTGAAGGGGTTAAACCATCATACTCAAAGGGTTAAACCACATAATTAAAGGATTAAAACATATTCTAAGGGTTAATATATTGTACTCGTTGGATTAAATCATTAAAACATCATACTCAAAGGGTTAAACCACATGTTTAAGGGATTAAAATATACTCAAAGGGTTAATGTATTTTACTCACTGGATTAAGTCGCTAGGATATCATACTCAAAGGGTTAAACCATCATACTGAAAGGTTAAGCCATCATGCTCTATGGTTTAAATAATTATACTCAAAGGTTTAAACCATCATACTTAAGGGTTCTAATACCACACAGCGCATGTACTACTTCGACCTGGTGGCCTTCCCACTCTACTTCCGAGGTTATGGTGAATACATGGTGGAGAAGGTGGGCGACGTTTGGACCTGGTATGATAGCATTACTAACATCACCAAGGCTGTCTTACCTGTACAGGAACACCTTAATTACCCCATCGGTAGACAGACCTGGGACATCAAGGTGAGTTTACTTCTGTTGGTAGATTGTGATGGAATTTTATAGTGACGTCAAATGTGTTCTAGGATAATTCGTTACTAGTTCAGTATTTACCTAACCTAACCTAACCTAACCTAATTCACCTTTCCCCTTTTAACAAACAGTGTTTTGACAAGAATCAATCAAAAAGACATACAGTACATTCATGCAAGAGTTAATACACCATACTTTTTTTTATACTATAATACCAAAGAGATGACTTGACAGACATACGTACTTCCAGGATCCAGTATGTGGACAAGAATCAGGAAAGAGGCAACTCACACTCTCACCCTGTACAGCTGGAGAATTTACCTGTACTGACGGCACCTGTATATCATTCGCTAGACGCTGTGATCTGAAATTTGACTGTGGTGACAAGACGGATGAAAGCTTCTGTGATATTGTCAACTTTCCAGGGGACTACAGGTCTAAACTGCCTCCTAGACCAGGTAAAATGTATAAAGGTTTATTGTGATTTAATCTTGTTTATTTTGTTTTATTGTTTCATGTTTAAGTTGTTTTACGAAAGATGTGTTTGAATGTAAAGATAAATTTTGTCCTGTCTGTACAGGGTATGTCTGTCTGTCTGTCTGTCTCTTATTCTTTTCTTTCCCTATGTCTATCTCTCTCTTTTCTTTTCCTCGTAGTGTTGGATCTGCCTGTCTGTCTCTCCAAACATTTTTTCTCTTCACAGTATCGAATTTCTGTCTGTGTCTGTCTAGCTGTCTGTCTCTTTCTCTGCTAACATCACTTCCTCCCTCACAGTATCGGATCTATCGCTGCCAATATCTGTCAACGTCTCCATGGACACTATCAATATTGACACCACCACCATGTTGATCTCTGTCAGCTACAACCTGCGTATGACCTGGTTCGACAATAGGCTGACCTACAACAACCTTAAGGCTCTCACTAGGCTCAATACAGGTGAGATTGCAACCTTTGCTTGACCTGGTAACTAAAACCTTTATCTGACCTGGTAAACCTACGCCACTATAGGCAGAAGTGGGTTAGATTAGATTATGTTAGTTTAGGTTAGGTCAGATCTGGTTAGAAACATTCACGGTGATTTAGAAATATCTCAAAATCATTCATAATGCTCTGCAATACTTCAAAAGCATACATAATACTTCTCAATGCTTCACAAAATCTAAAAATAAAAAATAAGTTCATAATGCTCCATAATGCCTGTGAACATTTATCATGCTCCTTAATTCCTAAAAAAAAAAATATATTGCTAAAAAATACCCCAAAACATTCATAATGATCCACAATTCTTCAAAACACATTCATACGGATCCACAACGCCCCCCAAAATTATCCACAATGCTCCACAATTTCTCAAAACATTAATAATGCTCCACAACGTAGCAAAACACATTTACAATGCTTCAGGAACATTGACGACGCCGTGGTCATCTTTACAGTGTCGCTGGATCAGGTCGAGCAACTGTGGCGACCGAACGTGGGGTTCATCAACACAGACGACATCCAACACACGGTCGTGGATCAGGGCGCTGTCACTACCATCATCAGAGAACACCCGCACTTTGTCCGTGACCTGTCCAACCCATATGAAGGTCTGTAGTCTCTCTATCTCTCTCTCTCTGAGTGTATGTTTGGGTGCATGTGTTTGTGTGTGTGTGTGTAAGTGCGTCTATGTGGGTGGGTAGGTGGGATGTAATAATAATAATAATAATATTATTATTATTATTATTATTATTGTTACTATTATTATGATTATTATTATTATTATTATTATTGTTATTATTATTATTATTATTATTATTATTATTATTATTATTATTATTATTTAGAAAATAATAACAATAATAATAATAATAATACAAATTTTCATAAAAACAAACGGTTTATTGAAAAGCACAACAGTCAAAGGATGAAAATACTCATTTATTATGGACAAAATTGACTTACAGTGATATGATATTGAGGAATACATTGTCTAACAAAAGTTTTCAGTACACAACATAGACTAGCATAGCATAGCATAGCATAAAAGAGCATAACATAACATAACATAGCATAACAGAGCATAGCATAACATAGTTTTTAGAGTATTTAATCATCAGATGAAATATACTTGGGGTGGGGCTCATCTCATCTTACAGTGGAAGTCTACCGAGGGGACACCAACCCTGTATCAACCACGAGAAAGTACAGCACTGTATTTACCTGTAATTTCGACTTGGTACTCTACCCATTTGACATCCAAACCTGTTCAATGCAGCTACAGATCCAGTCTGCTTCCTCTGAGTATCTAATATTCAACTCAAATGGTGAGTATTTCGCCCTATTCATCTATTATGGTGAGTATTTCGTCTTATTTAACTTTTATGGTGAATATTTCGTCTTATTCAACTGTTATGGTGAGTATTTTATCTTAGTCAACTATTATGGTGAATATTTCGTCTTATTCAACTGTTATGGTGAGTAATTCGTCCTATTCATCTATTATGGTGAGTATTTCGTCTTATTCAACTGTTATGGTGAGTAATTCGTCTTATTCAACTATTATGGTGAATATTTCGTCTTATTCAACTGTTATGGTGAGTATTTCGTCTTATTCATCTATTATGGTGAGTATTTCGTCTTATTCAACTGTTATGGTGAGTATTTCGTCTTATTTAACTTTTATGGTGAATATTTCGTCTTATTCAACTGTTATGGTGAGTAATTCGTCTTATTCAACTATTATGGTGAATATTTCGTCTTATTCAACTGTTATGGTGAGTATTTCGTCCTATTCATCTATTATGGTGAGTATTTCGTCTTATTCAACTATTATGGTGAGTATTTCGTCATATTCAACTGTTATTGTGAATATTTCGTCTTATTCAACTGTTATGGTGAGTATTTCGTCTTATTCAACTGATATGGTGAATATATCGTCTTATTCAACTGTTATGGTGAATATTTCTTCATATTCAACTGTTATGGTGAGTAATTCGTCTTATTCAACTGTTATGGTGAGTAATTCGTCTTATTCAACTGTTATGGTGAGTAATTCGTCTTATTCAACTGTTATAATGAGGCATTTCGTCTTATTCAACTGTTATGGTGAGTATTTTATCTTATTCAACTATTATGGTCTTATTCAACTGATGGTATTTCGTCTTATTCAACTGTTATGGTGAATATTTCGTCATATTCAACTCTAATGGTGAACATTATCTAATTCAACTGTTATGATGAGTATTTCGTCTTATTCAACTGTTATGGTGAGTAATTCGTCTTATTCAACTGTTATGGTGAGTATTTTATCTTATTCAACTATTATGGTGAGTATTTCGTCTTATTCAACTGTTATGTGTGTCTTATTCAATATATGGTTATTTCGTCTTATTCAACTGTTATGGTGAGTATTTCGTCTTATTCAACTGTTATGGTGAATATTTCGTCTTATTCAACTGTAATGGAGAATATGTCGTCTTATTCAACTTTGATAGTGAGTATTTTATCTTATTCAACTGTTATGGTGAGTATTTCGTCTTATTCAACTGCTATAGTGAATATTTCGTCTTATTCAACTGTTATTGTGAATATTTCGTCTTATTCAACTGCTATGGTGAATATTTCGTCTTATTCAACTGTAATGGTGAATATGTCGTCTTATTCAACTTTGATAGTGAGTATTTTATCTTATTCAACTGTTATGATGAGTATTTCGTCTTATTCAACTGTTATGGTGAGCATTTCGTCTTATTCAACTGTTATGATGTGTATTTCCTTGTATTCATCGAACGTAAGTGAAAATTTTATCATGTTAGGTAGCTTCAAATATATCAGCTGTCAGTGTAAATGATCTATGATATCAGTAAAGTAGACGTTATATGTAATCTTAGTAGTTGTCAGATGTCAGGAAAGGATATCAGATGTTAATGTTAGAGATGTCATTTGTCAACATTGAAACGTAAGCACAAAAGAAGTCAAATAGAAGGCCTCAGAACAAAAGAAAATCATTTTATTTTAGAGACATCAGTTGTCAGCTTAGAAGACGTCAACACAAAAGGAAGTCAGGTATTTTAGAGACATCAGTTGTCAGCATAGAACACGTCAGCACAAAAGGAAGTCAGGTATTTTAGAGACATCAGTTGTCAGCATAGAAGAAGTCAACACAAAAGGAAGTCAGGTATTTTAGAGATGTCAGTTGTCAGCATAGAAAGATACCAACACAGGTATTTAAGAAACGTCAGTTATCAGCAAAGAAGCACACCAATACAAATGGAATTCAGGACTCATCTCTGTACTCTACCCACAGATTCTTACAATATCTGGGTCAGAAGTTCCTGATTGAGTACGGAATTGGACTCATAGACCTCCAGGTGGACAACGCAATGCAGTATAGCGAGATGAAATAGAGATTCCTATTGAAAATTCGACAAGTTAGAGACATCAGTTGTCAGCTTAGAAGACGTCAACACAAAAGGAAGTCAGGTATTTTAGAGACATCAGTTGTCAGCATAGAACACGTCAGCACAAAAGGAAGTCAGGTATTTTAGAGACATCAGTTGTCAGCATAGAAGAAGTCAACACAAAAGGAAGTCAGGTATTTTAGAGATGTCAGTTGTCAGCATAGAAAGATACCAACACAGGTATTTAAGAAACGTCAGTTATCAGCAAAGAAGCACACCAATACAAATGGAATTCAGGACTCATCTCTGTACTCTACCCACAGATTCTTACGCCCAATATCTGGGTCAGAAGTTCCTGATTGAGTACGGAATTGGACTCATAGACCTCCAGGTGGACAACGCAATGCAGTATAGCGAGATGAAAGTCCGTATTGAGTTGATTCGACGCTATGGCTATGCTATGCTAAACATCTACATTCCATCCCTTACCCTTCTCATTATTAGCTATGTAACGCTCTTCTTCCGGCCAACTATATTTGAGGTGCAATGCTCTTTCGTTTTGTTGTGATATAATGTTGTTATTTGAATTTATTGTTGTGTGTTTTAGAAGATATAATTTGCGATGCTGTTTTGTTTCATTGCTAGACAGTATTAACCGTATTCTTGCTCCCCATGTTCTAAATAGCGATGGTTTGCGATATTCTTTTGTTTAAATGTAATGTTGCTTTACTTCATAGTGTCTGTGTTTCAAGGTGCTATGCTTTACGATGCTTTTTTGTGTCATTGCTACACAATATTAACCTTATTCATAGTCCCATCTTTCAGATAGCCATGGTTTGCGATGTAGTGTGACTTATTTCTTTGTTTATCTGCCTTGCTTCTCTCCCTTCATATTCCCCTCTTTCATATTTTGTGATTCAGACATACAGAGACAGGCAGAAATACTTAAACAGAGACAGACAGAAATACGTAAATTAGAGACAGGCAGATTGACAGACCATTAAAAAGATCAAGATAGAAACAAAAGGAGACAGGCAAGCAGATAAACAGAAAGAGACAGACAAATAAAAAGAGAGAGAGAGAGAGAGAGAGAGAGAGAGAGAGCTAGAAGCATAGTGTTGAACATCCAGGAAGCAGTGGTTTGCATGCATGAGAGGATACCACAACTTTAAGTGATTCTGGAAAAGAACATACTAGTGCAGGGTATAACTTAACCTTTGTGGGTCGATACACACCATAAAAGACCACAACAACACCCTATCCACTACAAAAGATTGATAAAATGAAAGTTATTGATGAGAACACTGTATACAAAGTTATATTACTTTCTGCTGTCACCTGTGCAACATGTAAATACCTGCAACATTGCAATAAGGAATCATTTGGAGATACATTCACTTTGGCATCCTATTTTATGTTACTTCTGGATAAATAACTTCTTTAAACCATCTTGATATGTGTGTGTGTAAATAGTCATCATTTTTTTCGTAATTCATGTTGTCTTTAACTTGTTTTTAATTCGTGTTGCCTTTGTTTATAATTCGTGTTGTCATTGTTTTTAATTCATGTTGTCTTTAACTTGTTTTTAATTCTTGCTGTATTTCTTTATAATTCGTTTTGCCTTTGTTTATAATTCGTGTTGTCGTTGTCTTTAATTCATATTGTGTTTGTTTTTAATTCATGTTATCTGTATCTTCTTTTATTGATGATGTGTCTTATTCGTGTTGACCTTAACTATTTTCGTTATTCATGCTGTCCTCTCTGTGTTCTCTCTGTGTATTCTCTGTGTTCTCTCAATGTACTATCTGTGTACTCTCTAGGTTTTATCTGTGTACTCTCTGTGTTCTGTCTGTGTTTTCTCTGAGTACTCTTTGGGTTCTGTTTATGTGCTCTCTGTGTACCGTCAGTGTTCGCTCTGTGTTCTCTCCGTGTTCTATCTGTGATTTCTCTGAGTACTCTCTGTTTTGTGTGTGTACTCTCTATGCACTCTCTGTGTTCTCTGTGTTTTCTCTGTGTTTTCTGTGTTTTCTCTATGTACTATCTGTGCTCTCTCTGTGTTCTATCTGTGTTCTCTGTGTTCTCTCTGTGTTCTATGTGTTCTTTCTGTGCACTCTCTGAGCATTCTGTGTTCTCTCTGCATACTCTGTGTACTCATTGTGTACTCTGTGCTACTAACCAGTGTTCTTCTTCAGGTGAGAGTAATGACTGCACTCACTGCCCTCCTGGTGTTAGCTACCCTCTTCACGCAAGTCTCAACTTCTTTACCCAAAACCTCCTACTTCAAGATGGTGGACATTTGGCTCCTCTTCTGCATCGTTCTCATATTTTTCATCATCATCTTCCACACTATCATTGATTTCCATGTTGATTATAGTAACACAGGAGCGCCTCTCTCCTCCAAGGGATGGGTTGGCACGTCTCAAAGAAGCTCCGGTTCAAATATCGTGAAGGTAACTCCTGTAGGTGGTAATACTAAAAGTGGCGATGAAGATATGAATAACTTGTCAATTAATTTCCTGAAGGTGAGGTTTGATGCGAAGTTTTATATTAATTTGTCAAAGCTTACCATGTTTCTGGTGTTCTTTGTGTTTAATATTACGTATTGGGGGACACTGGCGGTGGGTTCTGGTCTGGTTTATTACTACTGAAGGTGGCGGTAGTGGTTTTATTTTACTCCTGACATACTACTACTACTACTACTTCTACTACATTTTTTTTTAAACATATCCTCCATCCTCCCCTTATAGCCACACCTTCGCCGCCATTTTATTACCTTAAAATTAAATATCCTAATACATAAGTAGCTATCCAAGCTGTGTTGAGTTATTATTATTATTATTATTAATATTATTATTATTATTATTATTATTATTATTATTATTATTATTATTATTATTATATTACCTCAGCACTACTACCAATACTCTTACTACATCTACTACTACTACTGCCACTACTGACAAAGGTGGCCCACCTGTGAGGTACAGTAGAGACAACTCAATGTATACTAAACCTACAGTAAACAGAGGCAACAAGGCTGACACTGTACTCGACCACCTTCACTTCCTCAACAGGAAAGTTAAGAGTGCCCTGAGATAGTTATATTTGACAGGCACTTTAAAATTATAATAGCTTTACACATTAGAAACCAAACAACACCTTTAGACCACCAAGCAACGCCTTTAGAAACCAAACAATACCTTTAGAAACCAAACAACGCTTTTAGAAACCAAACAACACCTTAAGATACCAAACAACGTCTTTAGAAGCCAAACAACGTCTTTAGAAACCAAACACCGCTTTTAGAAACCAAACAACACCTTAAGATACCAAACAACGTCTTTAGAAACCAAACAACGCTTTTAGAAACCACACAACACCTTAAGATACCAAACAATGTCTTTAGAAGCCAAACAACGTCTTTAGAAACCAAACAACGCACTTAGAAACCAAACAACGCCTTTAGAAACCAAA
>NW_024719220.1:0-12459 GCF_018991925.1 Homarus americanus | reverse complement strand
AAGTGTATTTTGTGAGATACTTCTATATCCTCTGCTTCTGTGACCTATGACGGAGTCTCTTCCTTTACCCCCAGAGAAGATCTTCCGTCCCAGTCACAAAGAGAGACTTTGATCCTAGTTTACTGAAGCCAACTTTTCTCGTGGTTCTGATTGTGTTTCTTCAAGTCTTTATGTCAAGATCATTTTTAACTCTTTTTTAAAGTGATCAATTCTTTGTCACCTTTGCTCGTTTAAGTAAGTCTTTCAACAACCTTTTTGTGGATAATTCTTCACTTGGCTGTACTTGTACTTAATACTGTATATATATTTCTTATACAACTAATTGATCATAAAAGTCTCAGACAACATTGCTACTACATGTAAGAACTTGTGGCTGAAGCAATGATAGACACGCCAGGCATGTTGTAAAGGCTTATTGTTTTAACAGGTAAACTGGACCGAGTCTGTGGCTCACATCTCACTCTTACGTGACATAATATATTCTACTTGCTATATTAGTAGGGGTCAGTTTACAATGTCAGCTCTTCTAAGATGGTGATGGTAGTGGCGAGAATAGTGTTCAAGTGATAATATGAGTTACTTATTTGAGTTATTCATTCCTTTATGAGTAGACATTGGGTCGTGAAGGAAGACTAAGTAGTGAGGTCCAGGCGGTGAGGGCCAGGAGGTGAGGGCCAGGCGATGAGGGCCAGGCGGTGATGGACAGGCGGTGATGGACAGGCGGTGAGGGCCAGGCGGTGATGGACAGGCGGTGACGGACAGGCGGTGAGGGCCAGCCAGGTGGTGAGGGCCAGGCGGCGAGGGCCAGGTGGTGAGGGCCAGGTGGTGAGGACCTCTTTGTCGACTTCAAGGGTGCATTTGATAAAGCCAACAGTGAAGTGATCCTTGAGGGCCTCACGAGCATGGATGTGAAGGGCAAACTCCTCATGTGGATTGCTGACTACCGCTCCCATCGAGAGGTCCGTGTCCGTTTTCAGGGCCACTTCTCTATGATCGGGGACCTTGATCTTGGCACGCCTCAGGGTGGTGTCCTAAGCCCTAAACTCTTTAATGTTCTCATGAACTCCATCTGACGCCTCAGTGACATCTTCGCTGAGCGCGCCCTAGACGGTCACATCATAAGCTACGCTGACGATATTCTCCTCCAAATTACTACAGTGCAATATGAACAACCTATACTCTCCACGTTCGCCCGGACCTGTCAAACACTCGGGCGAGTCATCTCAAACACTAAAACCAAGTTCATCTCGCATTTCCAGCGTCAGACACCGCTGACTCTGCAAGGAAATTGAACAAGGACACACCCACAGGTACCTTGGTCTACCCGTGCGATTCACTACCAGAGCCACCACCTCTGCTGTCGCCGCCCACGTCATCTCCCAGTGCCGCCAACGAAAGAGACCCCTCCAGTCCCTCACCCATGGCCTCAAAGGAGCCTCTGTCAGGATCCTACGTCTCATGTACATTGCCGTCGTTAGAACTGTCATAGATTATGCCTCTCCTGTCCTTGTAGTTGCCTCCCAGCGCGAGAAACAAAGAGTAGAGAAAATCCAAAACGGAGCAATGAGACTCATCCTCGGCTGCCCTATGACCACCAGAATAGAAGTCATGCAGCGTTAACTGAACCTGCTCCCCGTCTGCGATGAATTACTGCTCTCAATGCCATCCTTGGTGTTAAACTTCTTCGCAGTGAGCAACGGATTCCCCTGTCGCGCTCTCTGCACTCGCATCTTAACACCCTCCTGTGCCGGCCTGTCCCCATTACCCTTCCCTCCCTCTCTCAACACTGGCCCGTCCACACTGTTGCTGACATCCTGCGTTATCACCTCTACACCCCCTCGACCTCTCTCCCTCCCCAGTACACTCATCCGCCTCTACCGCCGTGGGCTTCCCCGAGTGTTGATGTTATCCTCCACACCTTCCCTGGTCGCAAATCCACCCAACTGCGGTATATACTCAAACTTAACTACCTTGAGCAGATTGATGATGTCGCCTCCTCTCTCACGACCTCCCACAATCCTCCCCTTGTCTACTGTGATGGGTCTGTTACCGCGCTGGGGCAGCTGTGTGTATTCTTGAGCGCCAGGCCCTCAGGAAAAAGAGGAAGGGTCCGTGATTAGGCCTCTGACACTGAGAGCATAGCCACCCTGGCGGCCATTCATGAGGGGCGACTTATGCCCGCACTGAACGCCGGAACATCCTTATAATCAGTGACAGCATTTCTGCACTATTTGTAAGCTTTGTGGTCAACCCGACTCTCACACCCTCTCTCACTACATCCTCACTTGCCTTATGACCTCTTCCTTCAGGTCCCCAGCCGTTACCAACACCACGTCCCTCCCTGACCAGATATCCCTCCTCCTAGAGACAGGCCTGGCACTTGACACTATTAGGGACCTGCCACGCTTTGCCATATACAGACGAATTGCACCGGAAATCCCCCCCCCCCAACACACACACTCATTATTCTGTCACTTTATGTAACTTGCTGACAAAACCCATGACCCTTCAGGCTTTTACGCCCTTAAGTGCATGAGTCATGGAGGCAAGCATGAGCGGGGGGTGCCCAATAAACTTGCCCCCTCGCGGGGCAAATTCAAACAATTCAAATTCAGGTAGTGAAGGCCAGATAGTGAGGGACAGGTAGTGAGGGCCAGGTAGTGAGGGCCAGGTAATGAGGGGCAGGTAGTGAGGGCCAGGTAATGAGGGCCAGGTAGTGAAGGCCAGGTAATGAGGGCCAGGTAGTGAAGGCCAGATAGTGAGGGCCAGGTAATGAGGGCCAGGTAACGAGGCCAGGTAGTGAGGGCTAGGTAATGATGCGCAATGAGGGCCAGGTAGTGAGGGGCAGGCATGAGGGCTGCAGGAGAGGGGCAGGTATCAATGGCTGTGGTAGTAAAACAGACAGTGAGGGACAGGTACGAGGGTCAGGTATGAGGGCCAGGTAATGAGGGCTGGGCACGAGGGCAGGTAATGAGGGCCAGGTAATGAGGGCCAGGTAATGAGGGCCAGGTAGTGAGGGCCAGGTACTGAGGGGCCAGATAGTGAGGGCCAAGTAATGATGGCCAGGCAATGATGGCTAGGTAGTGAGGGCCAGGTAGTGAGGGCCAGGTGGTAAGGGCCAGGTAATGAAGGCCAGGTAGTGAAGGGCCAGGTGTTTCATATCTTAACTATTTCTCCATCGTTCATCATCGACAGAAAGATTTAATTCATTACCTTTATGTATTGTGTAACGTAAAATAAAAACAAATATCACGAGAAAAAATATTTGAAATCGTATTATGTAAGATTATAAATAATTTGGTAATTTTTCCAATATCTGGGAATCAGGTTTTATCTGCGAATTTTTCAATGAGTTTTAGAGGGAAATATTATCCTCTGATCCTCAGTTTCCAGGTGAATAATTCAAGTATTCTGATAAATGTAGTAACTGTGGAATATACCATTTACCACATTAACGACTCTGGGATGTTGTGAACCATGATATGTTCCGTATAGAGACTCAGTCAGGGCTTCTCGTCTCAGATGAATCATGCTACCCAGTCAGGCATAACAACTGTTCATATGTAGTCCAGGTAAATCTTTCATTATGTTTCCCCAACTTTATAAAATATCATCAGACAAACTATCTTCCTCACTGTGCGTCGCGTCGCGTCGCCCCCCCCCCCTCCACACTATGCCATAAACAATATATATTGCCTCCATGGTCGCGCGCGCACAATAAAAGCAAGACGACTGGCATCACGGAGGCCTTCGTCTTCTTCACCTTTGACTGTTCACTAACACTGACCAATGTTTCTACTTGACAAAAACAAAGATACGCCAAAAATTCTGTCCGAGTCGACCCGCGGCTCCGTCCAATATTTTCAACTGACCTTTAAAAAACAAGGCTGATTCACCTTAAACAAACGTCAGAATAAATCTATAGGTCGCTACCCTTTATGGCAGCAAGGAGCACACTCAGGTTTCCCCAACTATCGCTCCGTGAACGTCGGTGTTGTCGTGGTTGGGTAATTTATGCTCCATTTCGGTATAAAAATGTAAGATGTGTTGATACCAAATTTTGACGGTAATTACAAGGCCAGCGGGTCGGGGCGGGGCGGGGCGGGGCGGGGCGGGGGTCTGTAGAAATTAGGGAGATAAATCGATGCACCGTCTTGTGTAATGATGGAGGACCCACCCAGCCACCGCCCTCCTCTACCTCCTTATTAGGTCGTAGATATTGTGGGCCTTGACGTCGCTGTGGGACGACCGATTAATTCCAGAAGAGTAACGACATGGCCAGTTTGGGCGACACTAAACCATCGTAATGAATATAAGTAATGAATTATATAATAATGTTGATCGTTACTCGGTTTTAATGGTCTTATTACAACAGGTGGGAAGTAACGCCCTGCACCTGTACACTAACCTTGGCGTTGGTTATTATTCCCTTAACAAGTCCCCAAAACGGCGCTAAACAATCGTTGGTGACGTCACAGATCAGCTGACGGTCCAATATAAAGGTAGATCAACACACGACGCCTTCACCTGAGGATAATTACTGTAATGTTTACCAACAAGAGACACGATAGAAGCCAGACATAAACTGATGTCCTCACTGGATGTCTACAACACGTTGAGGCTGCCTCAACCCAGTTTGTCAATACTTAATACAGTTTCTTACTCTTCTGTAGACAAACTAAATAAGTTTACCCTATTTAGGTAAGTCAGTAGAGAAAATTCATTAATATTTATTCAACCATTTAAATTTTATCATAAATGTATGGCGTATTAAATAACTTTTCGGTGTAATTCATTGTTGGTGCGTGTAATTATTTCAGGGCCTCGGGTGATTATAGAGTAAAAGCCTATAATGTATCACATTTACCACAGACTTATGGGTGCGTTATGTGGGGCAATAAATTCATTACAGTATTTCTCTGTGAATTAATACAAGCCCTGGCGTACAGCGGACCTGTGTTGCTGTTCTCATATTCCAACTATATTTTTACCGGAATGTTTTTTATACTAATATTTATTTGTCAATATTTTCCTTCCTGGGAACAGATGAACACAAATCATTTTTCACCTGTGTTAAAGTATAATTTTGAGATATAAAGCTACGAAGGAGAGAGGAATCTCCCTTTGTCTCCTTCTTGTATGTCTCTCCCTGTCTCTCTACTCCTCTCAGTCTTTATCTGTTCCTTTCCTTTCACCAATTAAATTTCCGCGACTTTGGTGTTTACACAAATCAGTTCTAAAAAGAAAAGCACTAAAACTAGGCAGCGTATTTAAGTTATTGTGGAAATATAAACATCGTGGGGACAAAGCCAGTCAATATATTTTTACATAGGAGCACTTGCCTAAAATATTGTGCACGTTAGTTACTAATCATGAAAATTATAAATTCCAACGAGTTTCTAAATTGAACCATCAATTATGAATATCTTATAGTGCACATAACTGCACACACCGACAACCTCTTGACTCGAGGGAAGACGAGACATTGTTCACGCAAAACAATAACTTGATCCCAACTCATAATCATTAACCTTTATTTTGTTGACTTGTAAGTTGGTACAGCGATCAACGGTGTAGGTTGGTACTATTAAACTATAGGTCACATATCTATTTCAATATAATAGTACCAAGGTTACAGTATGTTCCAACTTGTAAAAACTGAACAGACGTTTGTGTGGAAAATGGTTGTTTCACTGCGCACAGGAGGGCGAGCATCCTCACTACGGGATGTAGACTCAGGTGTATTCTTTGATAGCAGTCCAGCCTCTAAATGACTCTTATAGCTTTTCACAATTCCATAAATCTTTTTCCTACTCCAAGCAGAGCCTAAAGAAACAAAGTTCTACAGTTACATGTGTGTATTGAAACAAATAAAGTACAAAATGTTAGTTAATTGATTGACAGAACAAGAACCTCACCATGTACCGTGCACCTCTGAGAATATGTCAGTCTCTGATATTTCCACCTCTGTCTGTCTGTCTGTGTGTGTCGTGAGAAGTGATAGTACGGTAGGAGACAGCCTAATAAAGGGAGGAAATGGTCGGGAAGCTTGATGTAAGGGCAGTGTACAGAGAGAGAGGGAGAGGGTGAGGCAGCTGTAGGATCACTCTAGTCTGCACTAATATCCTAGACAGTACAGGCAGTGTTGACACAATGAATCTTTATTCTCCATATGCGTGTACAACGTCTCGTGGTAATTCACTTCTATTAGCATTATATATTATTGTTACTATTTTCATTAACTAGAGTGTATTGTGTGTTATTCTTCTTTGAAGCCTTATACCCCAAAGTTAATATTAAAGGCAAGTACACTTTTCTTTACATAAAAACACACATTACCGTCGATGCATGTGAGGCAGGAAGCCAAGCTGAGGTCACATTAACGTGTAAGTTTCTAATAACACAAGATGACAAAAACTGTGGCGTGAGTTGGAGTCTGTAGTGTATTTTTATTACTTACGATTATTACCGCAACAGTCATCACTCAGGCCATAAACATTACTGATGGTATTTTCTTGTCTTACAGTGTCTACGTGTTAACATGCTTCACAAAAACATATATCAATTATTTGTGAGGTTTTTTCATACTGTACCCGGTGTACCATAATTGACCGGAAAGAAATGGGGACAACTTACTGTACAATATTTCAAGTGGCCAGAATATATTAACCACAGTTGTGTAAGTACAAGCCAAGTTTAATAGTCTTCCTTAAGTGGACCTCCCTCACCCGGAAGAATGCAATAACTGGTTTTAAGAGACCTTTGTTGTTTGTCCAGATGTTCTGTCGTGACGTCCCCATCCATGTCTGACTGAGTCCCAGCACCCCTTCCGCCCTTCCACAACCTTAATAAACTGTCTCCACTGTCCCCTTTATTACGTGAGGGCAATTTTAACATTTTATTTAACTAACGCCAGACGATTTTATTCAGCAGAGGGAGACCCCCGTACTCATGTGGTTAACCTAAAAATAATAACAGTAAATAAATAAACCCACATTTCCTCTTTTCTGATTACCCAGAGCCCAGGGCAGGGTAGTAGTGCCTCCGCCTCTCTGTTACTGTGAGGCAAAGTTACATGAAAGGTAGATATTATCCTCTTCTTGTTTGGGTATTCCTCGCCTAACATAACAGATAAACGATACCTAAAGTGTCAGCAAAAATACCCTCTTAACTAGTGTGTATAAACATGTGGTGTTCAATTTGCTGTTCAAAGATATGTAACTATAATATACAACTACAGCTCTTAATGGTGACTAACTCTGTACTATACTGGACCATCCATCTCCACGTTCAAAGTGCACAATACTCTTGGCACTGGGTGGGGAGTTCGTGTCCATTGTTTATATACGGCGTAACCCATTATTGCATATTCTATAAGCCAAGACCTATGAAAATTTCTGGGTGTCAAGCCCATATGCTGTCAGGTAGCCCAACAGCTCCTCTCAAACATTTCCCGTTACCCCTATATTACTGTAGCACATCTATATAAATAATAAAATATGCATTTTATCCTCTAGAAATGTGATCTTGGTGTCTAAATTGGGATTTTTTACCATGGCGGCATCGCTTTTGTGATCAGCGGTTATTTAGATCTCATAAATCCAAGTTGGCCGCCATATTCACCATGAAATAGGAAATTTAATATAATTTCGCAGGTTTTCCTCATATAATGTTGATATTGGTGTCATTTTATTGCTTTTTGACCACAGCGTTTTTATTTTCTGCAAAGTCTCCCACAGTCCTCCACATTTTCGTGATAAAAGAAGTCATGACAGGAAATTACTGTACTGTATAAACGATGTCCTGAATGTTACTGCAAAGGACAAGGAGAAATATCTGGGCAGGAATGCACTAACGTCTGACCTAAGTCTGCCGCGATAGCTAACTTAGCTCAAAATCATAAGTGAAAACTTTAGTTAAAACGCTAAAAACAAACTTACGATTGTCGTAACCCAAGACAGTCGTGGCAAAGACTGTATTCTGCCGCGTCAGCTGACATCCGTCAAGCCAATCAGAGTGCACGTTACAAATATTTGTCCCTCAGCCAATCGCAGAGTGAATGCTATGATGCAATAGCACTACACTTAAAAGCCACATGGAAGACCACATTCACCACAATGCTATGGCCAGTGGCCACACAATATTAGCTGCGAATCAACAAAATCACAAATGAGATTTCTTTATTCCTTTATATTATATTTATTTATATACTTTCTCTGCTCTATTCTGTAATTATATTTAGTATTTATTTTTCTACTTTCAATCAATCATATTCTGTTCTTCCTTTAATAGTCTTTCTTAATTATTTATCTTATCTTCTTTCTTCCTACTTAGAGAGAGGTAAAGGAGGAGTGAGGTGTGTGCTGGGCCTCCCGACTTTGTGTAAACAAAGGAAGTTGGCAGCGGTACGAAGCACCACTCATACAAATTTCAATTAAAGAAAATTAACAAAATATTTTTTGAGGTATATTGCATTCAAATGCATTTCCGATGTGATACATGATCTAAGTTCCCAAAAGAACGCACGCTACGCTGAAAGTAGCGTTGCCCTAGTGAACGCAGGGCCAGTTTGCTCACTTCAGACAACACGGGAGTGGACTAAGTACCCAAGATCCCAGACCCTAGAGCACTTAAATTGTTTTGTGCGTATGACTTAAGTACGCTAGCAGAGAGTTGTTCAGTACGCTAGCAGAGAGTTGTTAAGTGCGCCAGCAGAGATTTAAGTGACTTAAATATGCTCGTGCATCCAGGCCCTGGTCTTTGCCGACAGAATCATGAAGAAAACATCAAATTTGTTTGACACCATTCATAGAACAAACATCGAGACTATGAAGAAAATCAGAAATAAACCACAAAAGACAACCAAAAAGGTGGTGAAATTAATGAACATAAAGAAGGAGTTAATTGAAATAGCCCGCGGCTGAGGCCTCACTACCAACGACCTCCTGAAATACGATATTGTGCCCTCTCCTCTCCTGTTTGACCAAGTTAGACTCAACACAAAGCCTGTGAAGAGTCAACTCATCATTGAGCTGGAAGCTCATCACATTCCTGAAGAATATTCCTACCATCACCAGCCTGAATCAAACTTGTCACAGACATCACGGCAACAGTCCGTAGAGCGACATTCCTGGGTTGTCAAACTTCTCTAATGTTCTTTATAATTTCTCAAAAAATGACTTATGTGTCTTCGACATTTATAGTGTCAACCCATCTGTGAAAGACAGTGAGAGAATGAGAGTTGACGTTAGTCCCATTAATCTTAAAGGGTAAGAACACATACAAAAAACAAAAACAGGTTTACCCGCTTGTCGGTTTCCAGCGCCGACCATGGTCAGGAGTCAGCGCTGGTAGGCGGACACAGAGGACACAGTATATCTGCGAGTTGTGGTGCAGCTGTCGTACAGATGTCTAGCATGTTATCTGAC
Organism: Homarus americanus; assembly: GCF_018991925.1. Lineage (NCBI taxonomy): Eukaryota > Metazoa > Arthropoda > Malacostraca > Decapoda > Nephropidae > Homarus > Homarus americanus. The sequence goes on along the minus strand of NW_024719220.1, from coordinate 3,031 downwards.
GAAGTTTTTCTTTTGCTCGATAGTGCTTATGCAAAAATAAGGAGGAAAGTAACTGGAACACATGAAATCAACCGCAGCAGAGAAAATTACGGTGAATAATCGCCATCTTTTTAGCGAGCTAAAAAGGGGACAAAGTAGGTTTTTTCCCAATACATGAGAACGACTTGGGAAACTTTCGACTACATTTTGAAGAAGGTTGAACATCGTTTGACGAAAACAAGGTGTAACTGGCCCACTAGTACCGCCTCAACATTATTCGGCACCCTTACGGCGTGATACAATGACACGGGTGCTGAATAATTTTTTAGAGGGTGTACATCTATGGCCGAATTAAACAACCTTGGTAAGTGACTTACTCTATTCTGGCTGAAATGCTACTCTCATGCTTATGCCATAAAATGTGTCAGAGACTAGTATGCCCGACTTAAACTAGCCCTATACAAACACCAGGGGCCGCATACTCAAAAACATTTACGGGACTGCATGTTTGTTTACCCAGTAACTGGAGATAGTCCCCGATCGGTATACTCAAAAATATTTGTCGGGACCCCCTTAGCTGCTGTAACATGCTCAACACGGATATAGTAAGTACGCTATTTCCCGATTACATAACAAAAAATAATAATGTTGTAATATAGCTTGTTAGCCTTGTTGTATCATAGAATAATGAAGAAAATGTTTGGTTCAGCCCATCCCGAGGAAGGGTGACCATTCTAATCCCTTAACTATCGCCCCATTGCCCCTAACTTCATCCCTCTCTAAGATTTTCGAAACTATCTTAAACTCCCATTTTCTCCGTCACCTTGAACGCCTTTCTCTTTTGTCGGATCACCAGTATGGCTTTCGCCAGGCGAGATCTACTGGTGATCTGCTTTCCTACTGCACCCGTCTTTGGTCATCCTCTCTTAGGGATTATGGGGAAACTTTCGTCGTGGCCCTCGACATCTCCAAAGCATATGGTTTCTCTCCCCCACTTTGTTTTTTAATCTCCAGCTCCCTTGAGAACCGATCCATAGCAGTTGTTGTCGAGGGATCGATCTCTCGCTCTTTCTCTACCAATAGTGGGTCACAGGGTTCTGTTCTTTCACCTACTCTCTTCCTTCTTTTCATCAATGATCTATTTCGCACTATAACTAATTCTATCCATTCTTACGCTGATGATTCTACTCTTCACTCTTCTTCACATTTTCCCCTTCCTCCTAACTCTCAAACTAGATCTGTTTCTAGAGTTGATATCAATGCGAATCTGTGCAGCATCTCCGAATGGAGAGGTAGAAACTTGGTAAAATTCAATAGTAATAAAACTCAGTATTACCAATTACACTTTCCAAATTAGATGATCTCCAACCAATCACATTTCAGGACGCTTTCATTCCGCTAAATTCTAAAATAGATATGCTAGGCCTCACCATTTCCTCTAATATGTCATGGAAGCCACACATCCTCAACATTGCTAAAGCTGCCTCCTGAAAGTTGGGAATGCTGTACAGATGCCGCAGCTACTTCACTCCTGAGCAGTTGCTTCAAGTATATAAAGGATTCATTTGTCCTAACTTGGAGTACTACTCTCATATCTGGGGTGGCTCTTCTTCTGTCCAACTATTAGATAGGGTGGAATCAAAGGCATTTCGTCTTATTAACTCTCCTCCTTTAGTCGACAATCTCTCTTCCCTTTCGCTTCGCCGCAATGTTGCTTCACTCTCTCTCTTTTACAGGTACTTTAACGGGCTTTGTTCGGTGGATTTGGCATCCTGTGTACCGCCGGCAAGGCCGTGGGCTCGTAACACACGTCTTGCCCGCGGTGCCCACCATTTCTCGGTGGATGTCGGTTACACTAGAATACCCCGTTATAGTACATCCTTCTTTCCTCACACAGCCAAACTGTGGAATGCTCTGCCTTCTGTGTCGCCACACTCGTACAATCTGCCTCACTTTAAAAAAGTGGTTTTCCGGCATCTTCGTGGTGTAGATTAATATAACCTTTTCCTTTTCTATTTTTGATAGCTTTTTATTCTTATTGTTTTGCCCCTTAGGCCCCGATGTAGGTCGATGACCTGTGCCTGGGTGAGCTATTCCCCGTAAAAAAAAAAATAAATAAATAAATACGAGAAGAGGCTTGAGTGCGTTTATATTTGTCGCGGAATGGAAGAGACGCATCTTTTGTCTTACAACTTTTCAAGTAATTTGTACCAAAATAGAAGGTTTGTATTGTCCACATTTATGGTACAAATATTTTTCATAACGGAGTAAACTTGCAGATAAACCTTATTAATGTGGTATAGTCGCACATGTCCATCAGTATTGAAAGCCAAATAGGAGGTCAAGTGAACATTTGTGTCTTGACTCCGCCTTCTTGGTATGGCTAGGACCAAGTTATAACAAGCTATTCTGCCAAGTGTCCAAGAAGTGCCCATGACTCAGAGTTAAATAATACCTGACCCAATTTAAGTTCATCAAACCTAATAAAAAGGGGAGTAAAAATTAACAGTGGTATAGCATTTTTTTTCGTATAAAAGAATTATGTTCATAGGTTTTTTATCTGATACATTCAGTAGTAATTTGTTTTGCTACAAAATTAGTGAAATGTAATTTAACCTCACAAAACCTAACCTAACCTAACCTAAGAAAGCTGCAACGCACATGATAAACAATTAAGTTCTCTAGAAAATTGTCAATTTCTTTAAAAAAAATACATTTGTAGAGATAAGCTTTTTATAATCATTTCTCCAATATATCTATAAATCTGTTGATATATAAACGTAACTTAGGATGCCACTATTATGTATTTTAACCTTTGATTATCTCTGCAAATGGATGATAAAAAAAGAAAAGTTAGGTAAGGTAAATGTAGGTTAGGCATGTTAAGGTTAGGTTAGGTAAGGTAAATTTAGGCTAGGCATGTTAAGGTTAGGTTAGGTAAGGTTAGGTGGAGTTCCTGTATGGCACCATGACTGTCCTAGAGCTCCTACGCCTCTTCAGCGCCCAGACCCGCCACCCAGGCAGGTCTCAAGAAACACTACTGCTGCTAGGG
>NW_024719219.1:0-30377 GCF_018991925.1 Homarus americanus | reverse complement strand
TCGAGTATAAGAAAGGCCTCTAAAAGGGTATAACAAAGGCCACTAATCGAGTATAACAAAGTCCCATGATCCAATATAACAAAGTCCCCTTATCGAATATAACAAAGTCCCATGATCGAGTATAACAACGGCCCTTGATCTAGTATAACAAAGTCCCCTGATCGAGTATTTCAGAGTCCCCTGATCGAGTATAACAAAGTCCTCTGATCGAGTATAACAAAGGCCCCTCATCGAGTATAACAAAGTCCCATGGTCGAGTATAACAAAGTCCCCTCATCGAATATAACAAAGTCCCCTGATCGAGTATAACAAAGTCCCCTGATCGAGGAGAACAAAGTCCCCTGATCGAGTGTTACAAAGTCCCCTGCACGATTATATCAAAGGCTACTGATCGAGTATAACAAAGTTTCCTGTTCGAGTAAAACAAAGCCCCCTGAACGAGTATAACAAAGCCCCTGATCGAGTATAACAAAGTTCACTGATCGAGTACGATATAACAAAGTCCTGGTCGAGTATATAAAGCCCCTGATCCGGAGAATATAACAAAAGGCCTGAACAGAGTATAACAAAGCCCCTGATCGAGTATAACAAAGTTCACTGATCGAGTATAACAAAGTCCCCTGATCGAGTATAACAAAGCCCCCTGATCGAGTAAGACAAAGTCCCCTAATCGAGTATAACAAACTCCCCTGATCGAGTATAACAAAGTCTCCTCATCGAGTTTAACAAAGTCCAATATTCGAGAATAAGAAAGGCCCCTGATCGAGTATAACAAAGGCCCCTGATCGAGTATAACAAAGACCCCTGGCCGAGTATAACAAAGTCCCCTCATCGAGTATAACAAAGGCCCCTAATCGACTATAACAAAGGCCCCTGATCGAGTATAACAAAGTCACCTGATCGAGTATAACAAAGCCCCCTGATCGAGTAAAACAAAGTCCCCTGATCGAGTATAACAAACTCCCCTGATCGAGTAAAACAAAGTCCCATGACAAAGGCCCCTGTTCGAGTATAACAAAGGCCTCTAAAAGGGTATAACAAAGGCCACTGATCGAGTATAACAAAGTCCCATGATCCAATATAACAAAGTCCCCTTATCGAATATAACAAAGCCCCGTGATCGAGTAAGACAAAGTCCCCTGATCGAGTATAACAAACTCCCCTGATCGAGTATAACAAAGTCTCTTCATCGAGTTTAACAAAGTCCAATAATCGAGAATAAGAAAGGCCCCTGATCGAGTATAACAAAGGCCCCTGATCGAGTATAACAAAGACCCCTGGCCGAGTATAACAAAGTCCCCTGATCGAGTATAACAAAGGCCCCTAATCGAGTATAACAAAGGCCCGTGATCGAGTACAACAAAGTCTCCTCATCGAGTTTAACAAAGTCCTCTATTCGAGAATAACAAAGGCCCCTGATCGAGTATAACAAAGCCCCCTGATCGAGTAAAACAAAGTCCCATGACAAAGGCCCCTGTTCGAGTATAACAAAGGCCTCTAAAAGTGTATAACAAAGGCCACTGATCGAGTATAACAAAGTCCCATGATCCAATATAACAAAGTCCCCTTATCGAATATAACAAAGTCCCATGATCGAGTATAACAACGGCCCCTGATCTAGTATAACAAAGTCCCCTGATCGAGTATTTCTGAGTTCCCTCATCGAGTATAACAAAGTCCTCTGATCAGTATAACAAAGTCCCCTGATCGGGTATAACAAGAGCCCCTGATCGACTATAACAAGGCCCCTCATCAGAGTATAACAAGTCCCATGGTCGAGTATAACAAAGTCCCTCATCGAATATAACCAAAGTCCCTAATCCGAGGTATAACAAAGTCCCTGATCGAGGAGAACAAAGTCCCCTGATCGAGTGTAACAAAGTCCCCTGCACGATTATATCAAAGGCTACTGATCGAGTATAACAAAGTTTCCTGTTCGAGTAAAACAAAGCCCCCTGATCGAGTATAACAAAGGCTCCTCATCGAGTATAACAAAGTTTCCTAATCGAGTAAAACAAAGCCCCCTGATCGAGTATAACAAAGTCCCCTGATCGAGTATAACAAAGTCCCCTGATCGAGTATAACAAAGTCCCCTGAACGATTATAACAAAGGCTCTCCATCGAGTATAACAAAGTTTCTGATCGAGTAAACAAAGGTTTCCTGATCCCGAGTAAAACAAAGCCCTGATCGAGTATAACAAAGTCCCTGATCAAGTATAACAAAGTCCCCTGATTGAGTATAACAAAGGCCCCTGATCGAGTTTAACAAAAGCCCCTGATCGAGTATAACAAAGTCCCCAGGTCGAGTATAACAAAGGCCCCTGATCGAATTAAACAAAGGCCCCTGATCGAATATAACAAAGGCGCCTGAACGAGTATAAGAAAGTTCCCTGATCGAGTATAACAAAGCCCCTTGATCGAGTATAACAAAGTCCCCCTGATCAAGAATAACAAAGTCCCCTGATCGAGTATACCAAAGTCTCCTCATCGAATTTAACAAAGTCCCCTAATCGAGTAAAACAAAGCCCCCTGATCGAGTAAAACAAAGTCCCTTGATCGAGTATAACAAAAAACCCTGATGGAGCATAACAAAGGCCTTTGATCGAGTATAACAAAGTCACCTGATCGAGTATAACAAAGCCCCCTGATCGAGTAAAACAAAGTCCCCTGATCGAGTATAACAAACTCCCCTGATCGAGTATAACAAAGTCTCCTCATCGAGTTTAACAAAGTCCAATAATCGAGAATAAGAAAGGCCCCTGATCGAGTATAACAAAGGCCCCTAATCAGGTATAACAAAGACCCTGGCCGGAGTATATATAAAGTCCTCTGATCGAGTATAACAAAGGCCCTGATCGAGTATAACAAAAGGCCCTGATCGAGTATAACGGCCTGATCGGGTATAACAAAGCCCCTGATGGGTAGAAACAAAGTCCCTGATCGAGTATAACAAACTCCCTGATCGGTATATATCTCCTCATCGAGTTTAACAAAGTCATATTCGCGCGAGAATAACAAAGGCCTTTGATCGGGTTTTAACAAAGGCCCCTGTTCAAAGGTATAGAAAAGGCCTCTAAAGGGTATAACAAGGCCACTGATCGAGTATAACAAGTCCCTTAGTCCAATATAACAAGTCCCTTATCGAATATAACAAAGTCCATGATCGGAGTATAACCGGCAGCTGATCTAGTATAAACAAATTACCTGATCAGAGTGTTTTCAGAGTCCCTGATCAAAAGTATAACAAAGTCCTCTGATCGAGTATAACAAGTCCTGGTCAGGTATAACAAGGGCCCCTGATCGGGTATAACAAAGGCCCCTCGTCGAGAGTATAACAAAGTCCATGGTCAAAAGTGCCAACAAAGTCCCCTCATCGAATATAACAAAGTCCCCTGATCGAGTATAACAAAGTCCCCTGATCGAGGAGAACAAAGTCCCCTGATCGAGTGTAACAAAGTCCCCTGCACGATTATATCAAACGCTACTGATCGAGTATAACAAAGTTTATTGATCGAGTAAAACAAAGCCCCCTCATCGAGTATAACAAAGGCCCCTGATCGAGTTTAATAAAGGCCCATGATCGAGTATAACAAAGTCCCCTGGTCGAGTATATCAAAGCCCCCTGTTCGAATATAACAAAGGCGCCTGAACGAGTATAACAAAGGCCCCTGATCGAGTATAACAAAGTTCACTGATCGAGTATAACAAAGCCCCCTGATCGAGTATAACAAAGTACCCCTCATCGAGAGTAAGACAAAGTCCCTGATCGAGTATAGCTCCTAATCAGGTATAACAAAGTCTCTTCATCGAGTTTAACAAAGTTCCAATAATCGAGAATAAGAAAGGCCCCTGATCGAGTATAACAAAGGCCCCTGATCGAGTATAACAAAGACCCCTGGCCGAGTATAACAAAGGCTCCTGATCGAGTATAACAAAGTCTCCTCATCGAGTTTAACAAAGTCCTCTATTCGAGAATAACAAAGGCCCCTGATCGAGTATAACAAAGCCCCCTGAACGAGTAAAACAAAGTCCCATGACAAAGGCCCCTGTTCGAGTATAACAAAGGCCTCTAAAAGGGTATAACAAAGGCCACTGATCGAGTATAACAAAGTCCCATGATCCAATATAACAAAGTCCCCTTATCGAATATAACAAAGCCCCCTGATCGAGTAAGACAAAGTCCCCTGATCGAGTATAACAAACTCCCCTGATCGAGTATAACAAAGTCTCTTCATCGAGTTTAACAAAGTTCCAATAATCGAGAATAAGAAAGGCCCCTGATCGAGTATAACAAAGGCCCCTGATCGAGTATAACAAAGACCCCTGGCCGAGTATAATAAAGGCTCCTGATCGAGTATAACAAAGTCTCCTCATCGAGTTTAACAAAGTCCTCTATTCGAGAATAACAAAGGCCCCTGATCGAGTATAACAAAGCCCCCTGAACGAGTAAAACAAAGTCCCATGACAAAGGCCCCTGTTCGAGTATAACAAAGGCCTCTAAAAGGGTATAACAAAGGCCACTGATCGAGTATAACAAAGTCCCATGATCCAATATAACAAAGTCCCCTTATCGAATACAACAAAGTCCCATGATCGAGTATAACAAAGGCCCCTTATCTAGTATAACAAAGTCCTCTGATCGAATATTTCAGAGTTCCCTCATCGAGTATAACAAAGTCCTCTGATCAGTATAACAAAGTCCCCTGATCGGGTATAACAAGAGCCCCTGATCGACTATAACAAAGGCCCCTCATCGAGTATAACAAAGTCCCATGGTCGAGTATAACAAAGTCCCCTCATCGGATATAACAAAGTCCCCTGATCGAGTATAACAAAGTCCCCTGATCGAGGAGAACAAAGTCCCCTGATCGAGTGTAACAAAGTCCCCTGCACGATTATATCAAAGGCTACTGATCGAGTATAACAAAGCTTCCTGTTCGAGTAAAACAAAGCCCCCTGATCGAGTATAACAAAGGCCCCTGATCGAGTTTAACAAAGGCCCCTGATCGAGTATAAGAAAGTCCCCTGGTCGAGTATAACAAAGCCCCCTGATCGAATATAACAAAGGCGCCTGAACGAGTATTACAAAGCCCCTGATCGAGTATAACAAAGTTCACTGATCGAGTATAACAAAGTACCCCTCATCGAGAATAACAAATTCCCATGATCGAGTATAACAAAGCCCCCTCATCAAGTATAACAAAGGCCCCTGATCGAGTATAAAAAAGAACCCTGGTCGAGTATATCAAAGTTCCCTAATCGAGTATAACAAAGGCCCCTGATCGAGTATAACAAAGGCCTCTGAAAGAGTATAACAAAGGCCACTGATCGAGTATAACAAAGTCCCCTGATCAAGTGTGATCACCTAATCCGAGGTGTATGAAGTCCTGATCGAGTATAACAAAAATCCCTGAACAGTATAGCAAAGGCTCCTCTATCCAGGTATAACAAAGTTTCTGATCGAGTAAAACAAAGCTGATCGGGTATAACGAAGTCCCTGATCCAAGTATAACAAAGTCCCTGATTGAGTATAACAAAAGATTTTCAGTCGAGTTTAACAAAAGCCCCTGATCGAGTATAACAAAGTCCCCAGGTCGAGTATAACAAAGGCACCTGATCGAATATAACAAACGCCCCTAATCGAGTATAACAGAGTCCCCTTATCGTGTATAACAAAGGCCCCTGATCGAGTATAACAAAGTCCCATGAACCAGTATAACAAAGTCCCCTTATCAAATATAACAAAGTCCCCTGATCGAGTATAACAAAGTCCCCTGATCGAGTATAACAAAGTCCCCCTGATCGAGAATAACAAAGTCCCTTGATCGAGTATAACAAAGCCCCCTGATCAAGTCTAACAAAGGCACCTCTTCGAGTATAACAAAGACCCCTTGTCGAGTATAACAAAGTCCCCTGAACGAGTATAACAAAGGCCCCTCATCGAGTATAACAAAGGCCCCTGATCGAGTATAACAAAGTCCCCTGATCGAGTATAACAAAGCCCCTGAACGGTAAAAATCACTTGATGGAAGTATAACATAAACTCCTGATCGAGGTAAAGCAAAAGCCCTGATGCAGGTAAACCACCAAAGTCCCCTGATCGAGTATAACAAAAAACCCTGATCGAGTATAACAAAGGCCTTTGATCGAGTATAACAAAGTTCCCTGATCGAGTATTACAGAGTCCCCTGATCGAGTATAACAGAGTCCCCTCATCGAGTATAACAAAGGCCCCTGATCGAGTATAACAAAGTCCCATGATCCAGTATAACAAAGTACCCTATTCGAGTATAACAAAGTCCCCTGATCGAGTATAAAAATGGCCCCTAATCGAGTATAACAAAGGCCCCTCATCGAGTATAACAAAGTCCCCTGAACGAGTATAACAAAGTCCCCTGATCGAGTATAACAAAGTCCCCTCACCGAGTATAACAAAGTTCCCTGAACGAGTATAACAAAGCCCCCTCATAGAGTAAAACAAAGTCCCCTGAGCGAGTATAACAAACTCCCCTCATCGAGTATAACAAAGTCTCCTCATCGAGTTTAACAAAGTCCTCAAATCGAGAATAACAAAGGCCTTTGAGCGAGTTTAACAATGGCCCCTGTTCGAGTATAACAAAGGCCTCTAAAAGAGTATAACAAAGGCCTCTGATCGAGTATAACAAAGTCCCCTGATCGAGTATTACAGAGTCACCTAATCGAGTATAACAGAGTTCCCTTATCGAATATAACAAAGTCCCCTAATCGAGTATAACAAAGTCCCCTGATCGAGTATAACAAAGTCCCCTGATCGAGTATAACAAAGTCCCCTGAACGATTATAACAAAGGACCCTCATCGAGTATAACAAAGTTTCCTAATCGAGTAAAACAAAGCCCCCTGATCGAGTATAACAAAGTCCCCTGATCATGTATAACAAAGTCCCCTGATTGAGTATAACAAAGCCCCCTGATCGAATTTAACAAAAGCCCCTGATCGAGTATAACAAAGTCCCCAGGTCGGGCTATAACAAAAGGCCCCTAATCCCGGGCTATAACAAGGCCCTGATCCGAATATAACAAAAGGCGCCTGAACGAGTATAACAAAGTTCCCTGATCGAGTATAACAAAGTCCCCTGATCGAGTATAACAAAGTCCCCTGATCGAGGAGAACAAAGTCCCCTGATCGAGTATAACAAAGTCCCCTGATCGATTATAACAACGGCCCCTGATCGAATATAACAAAGTTTCCTCATCGAGTAAAACAAAGTCCCCTGATTGAGTATAACAAAGTCCCCTAATCGAGTAAAACAAAGCCCCCTAATCGAGTAAAACAAAGTCCTCTGATCGAGTATAACAAAAAACCCTGATCGAGTATAACAAAGGCCTTTGATCGAGTATAACAAAGTCCCCTGATCGATGCAGTCCACTGATCCAGAGTATAACAAGTCCCCTCATCAGAGTATAACAAAAGAGCCCTGATCGGTAAAAACAAAGTCCATGATCCCGGTATAACAAAGTCCTTATCCGAGTATAACAAAGTCCCCTCATCGAGGATAACAAAGACCTTGATCGAGTATAACAAAGTCCCCTGATCGAGTATAACAAAGTCTCCTGATCGAGTATAACAAAGTCCCCTGATCGAGTATAACAAACTCTCCTGGTCGAGTATAACAAAGTCCCCTGATCGAGTATAACAAAGTCCCCTGATCGAGTATAACAAAGTCCCCTGATCGAGTATAACAAAGTCCCCTGATCGAGTATAACAAAGTCCCCTGGTCGAGTATAACAAACTCTCCTGGTTGAGTATAACAAAGTCCCCTGATCGAGTATAACAAAGTCCCATGATCGAGTATAACAAAGTCCCCTGAACGATTATAACAAAGGCCCCAGATCTAGTATAACAAATTTTCCTGATCGAGTATAACAAAGCCACCGGATCGAGTATAACAAAATCCCCTTATAGAGTATAACAAAGTCCCCTGATCGAGTGTAACAAAGGCCTCTGATCGAGTTTAACAAAGGCCCCTCATCGAGTATAACAAAGTCCCCTGGTCGAGTATAACAAACTCCCCTGGTCGAGTGTAACAAAGTCCCCTGATCGAGTATAACAAAGTCCCTTGAACGATTATAACAATTTCCCCTATTCGAGTATGACAAAGTCCCCTGATCGAGTATAACAAAGTCCCCTGATCGAGTATAACAAAGCCCCCTCATCGAGTATAACAAAGTCCCCTGATCGAGGATAACAAAGACCTTGATCGAGTATAACAAAGTCCCCTGATCGAGTATAACAAAGTCCCCTGATCGAGTATAAAAAAGTCCCCTCATCGTGTATAACAAAGCCCCCTCATCAAGTATAAAAATGCCCCTGATCAAGTATAACAAAGTCCCCTGAACGAGTATAACAAAGACCCCTAATCGAGAATAACAAAGTCCCCTCACCGAGTATAACAAAGTTCCATGAACGAGTATAACAAACCCCCTCATCGAGTATAACAAAGTCCCCTCATCGAGTATAACAGAGTCCCCTAATCGAGTATAACAAAGGCCCCTCATCGAGTATAACAAAGTCCCATGATCCAGTATAACAAAGTCCCCTTATCAAATATAACAAAGTCCCCTGATGGAGTATAACAAAGTCCCCTGATCGAGTAAAACAAAGTCCCCTGATCGAGTATAACAAACTCCCCTGGGCGAGTATAACAAAGTCCCCTGATCGAGTATAACAAAGTCCCCTCATCGAGTATAACAAAGTCGCCTGAACGATTATAACAAAGTCCCCTATTCGAGTATTACAAAGTCCCCTGATCGAGTATAAAAATGGCCCCTAATCAAGTATAACATAGTCCCCTCATCGAGTATAACAAAGTCCCCTAATTGAGTATAACAAAGCCCCTTCATCGAGTATAACAAAGTCCCCTCATCGAGGATAACAAAGACCTTGATCGAGTATAACAAAGTCCCCTGATCGAGTATAACAAAGTCTTCTGATCGAGTATTACAAAGTCCCCTGATCGAGTTTAACAAAGGCCTCTGGTCGAGTATAAATAAATCCCCTGGTCGAGTATAACAAAGTCCCCTGATCGAGTACAATAAAGTCCGCTGATCGATTATAACAAAGTCCCTTCTTCGAGTATAACAAAGTTCCCTGATCGAGTATAACAAAGTTCCCTAATCGAGTATAACAAAGTCCCCTGATAGAGTTTAACAAAGTCCCCTGATCGAGTATAACAAAGGTCCCTGATCGAGTTTAACAAAGGCCCCTCATAGAGTATATCAAAGTGACCTGGTCGAGTATAACAAACTCCCCTGGTCGAGTATAAGAAAGTCCCCTGATCGAGAATAACAAAGTCCCTTGAACGATTATAACAAAGGCCCCTGATCAAGAATAACAAAGCCCTTTGATCGTGTATAACAAAGCCCCCTCATCGAGTATAACAAAGTCCCCTGATCGAGTCTAACAAAGGCCCCTGATCGAGTGTAACAAAGTCCCCTGCACGATTATAACAAAGGCTACTGATCGAGTATAACAAAGTTTCCTAATCGAGTAAAACAAAGCCCCCTGATCGAGTATAACAAAGTCCCCTGATCAAGTATAACAAAGTCCCCTGATTAAGTATAACAAAGTCCCCTGATCGAATTTAACAAAAGCCCCTGATCGAGTATAACAAAGTCCCCAGGTCGAGTATAACAAAGGCCCCTGATCGAATATAACAAAGGCCCCTGATCGAATATAACAAAGGCGCCTGAACAGGTATAACAAAATTCCCTGATCGAGTATAACAAAGTCCCCTGATCGAGTATAACAAAGTCCCCTGATCGAGGAGAACAAAGTCCCCTGATCGAGTATAACAAAGTCCCTTGAACGCTTATAACAACGGCCCCTGATCGAGTATAACAAAGTTTCCTCATCGAGTAAAACAAAGTCCCCTGATTGAGTATAACAAAGTCCCCTAATCGAGTAAAACAAAGCCCCCTCATCGAGTAAAACAAAGTCCTCTGATCGAGTATAACAAAAAACCCTGATCGAGTATAACAAAGGCCTTTGATCGAGTATAACAAAGTCCCCTGATCGAGTATTACAGAGTCCACTGATCGAGTATAACAGAGTCCCCTCATCGAGTATAACAAAGGCCCCTGATCGAGTAAAACAAAGTCCCATGATCCAGTATAACAAATTCCCCTTATCGAATATAACAAAGTCCCCTGATCGAGTAAAACAAAGTCCCCTGATCGAGTATAACAAACTCCCCTGGTCGAGTATAACAAAGTCCCCTGATCGAGTATAACAAAGTCCCCTATTCGAGTATAACAAAGTCGCCTGAACGATTATAACAATTTCCCCTATTCGAGTATGACAAAGTCCCCTGATCGAGTATAACAAAGTCCCCTGATCGAGTATAACAAAGCCCCCTCATCGAGTATAACAAAGTCCCCTGATCGAGGATAACAAAGCCGATCGAGTACCAACAAAGTCCCTGATCGAGTATAACAAAAGTCCCTGATCGAGTATAAAAAAAGTCCCCTGGTTAGGGTATAAACTCTCCTGGACCGAGTATAACAAAGTCCCTGATCGAGTATATACAAAGTCCCTGATCGGTATAACAAAGTCCCTGAACGATTATAACAAAGGCCCTGATCGAATATAACAAATTTCCTGATCGAGTATAACAAAGCCACCTGATCGAGTATAACAAAGTCCTTATAAGGTATAACAAAGTCCCCTGATCGAGTATAACAAAGGCCCCTGATCGAGTATAACAAAGGCCCCTCATCGAGTATAACAAAGTCCCCTGGTCGAGTATAACAAACTCCCCTGGTCGACTGTAACAAAGTCCCCTGATAGAGTATAACAAAGTCCCTTGAACGATTATAACAAAGGCCCCTGATCAAGTATAACAAAGCCCCCTCATTGTGTATAACAAAGCCCCCACATCGAGTATAACAAAGTACCCTGATCAAGTATAACAAAGACCCCTGAACGAGTATAACAAAGTCCCCTGATCGAGTATAACAAAGTCCCTTCACCGAGTATAACAAAATTCCATGAACGAGTATAACAAACCCCCTCATCGAGTATAACAAAGTCCCCTGATCGAGTATTACTGAGTCCCCTGATCGAGTATAACAGAGTCCCCTTATCGAGTATAACAAACGCCCCTCATCGAGTATAACAAAGTCCCATGATCCAGTATAACAAAGTCCCCTTATCAAATATAACAAAGTCCCCTGATCGAGTATAACAAAGTCCCCTGATCGAGTAAAACAAAGTCCCCTGATCGAGTATAACAAACTCCTGGTCGAGTATAACAAGAGTCCCTGATCGGTATAACAAAAGTCCTCATCGAAATTATAACAAAAGTCGCCCTGAACGATTATAACAAAGTCCCCTATTCGAGTATAACAAATCCCCTGATCGGAGTGTAAAAATGGCCCCTCATCGGTATATAAAGTCCCTAATCGAGTATAACAAAAGCCCTTCATCCGAGTATAACAAAAGTCCCTCATCGAGATAACGAGAACCTTGATCCAGAGAGTATATCAAAGTGACCTGGTCAAGTATAACAAACTCCCCTGGTTGAGTATAACAAAGTCCCCTGATCGAGTTTAACAAAGGCCTCTGGTCGAGTATAACAAACTCCCCTGGTTGAGTATAACAAAGTCCCCTGATCGAGTATAATAAAGTCCGGTGATCGAGTATAACAAAGTCCCCTCTTCGAGTATAACAAAGTTCCCTGATCGAGTATAACAAAGTTCCCTAATCGAGTATAACAAAGTCCCCTGATAGAGTTTAACAAAGTCCCCTGATCAAGTATAATAAAGGCCCCTGATCGAGTTTAACAAAGGCCCCTCATAGAGTATATCAAAGTGACCTGGTCAAGTATAACAAACTCCCCTGGTCGAGTATAAGAAAGTCCCCTGATCGAGAATAACAAAGTCCCTTGAACGATTATAACAAAGGCCCCTGATCAAGAATAACAAAGCCCTTTGATCGTGTATAACAAAGCCCCCCTCATCGAGTATAACAAAGTCCCCTGATCGAGTATAACAAAGGCCCCTGATCGAGTGTAACAAAGTCCCCTGCACGATTATAATAAAGGCTACTGATCGAGTATAACAAAGTTTCCTCATCGAGTAAAACAAAGCCCCTTGATCGAGTATAACAAAGTCCCCTGATCGAGTAAAACAAAGTCCCCTGATTGAGTATAACAAAGGCCCCTGAACGAGTATAACTAAGGCCCCTGATCGAGAATAACAAAGTCCCCTGATTGAGTATAACAAAGCCCCCTGATCGAGTAAAACAAAGTCCCCTGAGCGAGTATAACAAACTCCCCTCATCGAGTATAACAAAGACTCCTCATCGAGTTTAACAAAGTCCTCAAATCGAGAATAACAAAGGCCTTTGATCGAGTTTAACAAAGGCTCATATTCGAGTATAACAAAGGCATCTAAAAGAGTAAAACAAAGGCTACTGATCGTGTATAACAAAGTCCCCTGATCGAGTATTACAGAGTTCCCTAATCGAGTATAACAGAGTCCCCTTATCGAACATAACAAAGTCCCCTGATCGAGTATAACAAAGTCCCCTGATCGAGTAAAACAAAGTCCCCTGATCGAGTATAACAAAGTCCCCTGAACGATTATAACAAAGGCCCCTCATCGAGTATAACAAAGATTCCTGGTCGAGTAAAACAAAGCCCCCTGATCGAGTATAACAAAGTCCCCTGATCAAGTATAACAAAGTCCACTGATTGAGTATAACAAAGACCCCTGATCCAGTTGAACAAAAGCCCCTGATTGAGTATAACAAAGTCCCCAGGATCGAGTATAACAAAGGCCCCTGATCGAATATAACACAGGCCCCTAATCGAATATAACAAAGGCGCCTGAACGAGTATAAGAAAGTTCCCTGATCGAGTATAACAAAGCCCCTTGATCGAGTATAACATAGTCCCCCTGATCGAGAATAACAAAGTCCTGATCTGTGAGTATAACAAAGCCCCCTGATCGAGTGTAACAAAAGTCCCTTGATCGGGTATAACAAAGTCCCCTGATCGAGTATAAAAATGTCCCCTGGTCCAGTGTAACAAAGTCCCTTATCGAGTATAACAAAGTCCCCTGGTCGAGTATAACAAAGGCCCTGATCGAGTAAGACAAAATCCTTTGATCGAGTATAACAAAGCCTCCTCATCGAGTATAACAAAGTCCCCTCATCGAGTTTAACAAAGTCCTCTAATCGAGAATAACAAAGGCCTTTGATCGAGTTTAACAGAGGCCCCTGTTCGAGTATATCAAAGGCCTCTAAAAGAGTATAACAAAGACCACTGATCGAGTATAACAAAGTCCCCTGATCGAGTATTACAGAGTCCCCTGATCAAGTATAACAGAGTCCCCTCATCGAGTATAACAAAGGCCCCTCATCGAGTATAACAAAGCCCTCATCGAGTATAACAAAGTCCCATTGTCGAGTATAACAAAGTCCCCTCATCGAATATAACAAAGTCCCCTGATCGAGTATTACAAAGTCCCCTGATCGAAGAGAACAAAGTCCCCTTATCGAGT
The DNA here is from genome assembly GCF_018991925.1 of Homarus americanus. Classification (NCBI taxonomy): domain Eukaryota; kingdom Metazoa; phylum Arthropoda; class Malacostraca; order Decapoda; family Nephropidae; genus Homarus; species Homarus americanus. Next base: position 16,834 of record NW_024719219.1, on the reverse strand, counting down.
GTAACAAAGTCCCCTGCACGATTATAACAAAGGCTACTGATCGAGTATAACAAAATTCCTGATTGAGTAAAACAAAGCCCCCTGATCGAGTATAACAAAGTCCCCTGATCGAATAAAACTAAGTCCCCTGATTGAGTATAACAAAGGCCCCTGATCGAGTTTAACAAAGGCCCCTGATCGAGTATAACAAAGTCCCCTGGTCGAGTATAACAAAGGCCCCTGATCGAATATAACAAAGGCGCCTGAACGAGTATAACAAAAGCCCATGATCGAGTATAACAAAGTCCCCTGATCGAGTATAACAAATCCCCTTGATCGAGTATAACAAAGTACCCTAATCGAGTATAACAAAGCCCCCTGATCGAGAATAACAAAGTCCCCACTGATCGTGAATAACAAAGTCCCCTGATCGAGTATAACAAAGCCCCCTGATCAAGTATAACAAAGGCCCCTGACCGAGTATAACAAACTCCCCTGATCGAGTATAACAAAGCCCCCTGATCGAGAAAAACAAAGTCCCCTGATCGAGTATAACAAACTCCCCTGATCGAGTATAACAAAGTCTCCTCATCGAGTTTAACAAAGTCCTCTAATCGAGAATAACAAAGGCCTTTAATCGAGATTAACAAAGGCCCCTGTTCGATTATAACAAAGGCCTCTAAAAGAGTATAACAAACGCCACTGATCGAGTATAACAAAGTCCCATGCTCCAGTATAACAAAGTCCCCTGATCGAATATAACAAAGTCCCGTGATCGAGTATAACAAAGGCCCCTGATCGAGTATAGCAAAGTCCCCTGATCGAGTATTACAGAGTCCCCTGATCGAGTATTACAAAGTCCCCTGATCGAGTATAACAAAGTCCCCTGATCGGGTATAACAAGGGCCCCTGATCGAGTATAACAAAAGCCCCTCATCGAGGATAACAAAGTCCCATGGTCGAGTATAACAAAGTCCCCTCATCGAATATAACAAAGTCCCCTGATCGAGTATAACAAAGCCCCCCTGATCGAGTAAAACAAAGTCCCCTGATCCAGTGTAACAAACTCCCCTGATCGAGTATAACAAAGTCTCCTTATCGAGTTTAACAAAGTCCTCCAATCGAGAATAACAAAGGCCTTTGATCGAGTTTAACAAAGCCCCTTGTTCGAGTATAACAAAGGCCTCTAAAAGAGTATAACAAAGGCCATTGATCGAGTATAACAAAGTCCCCTGTTCGAGCATTACAGAGTCCCCTGATCGAGTATAACAGAGTCCCCTCATCGAGTATAACAAAGGCCCCTCATCGAGTATAACAAAGTCCCATGATCCAGTATAACAAAGTCCCCTTATCGAATATAACAAAGTCCCCTGAACGAGAAGTAAATGCCCCTGATCGAGTATAACAAAGTCCCTGATCGAGTATAACAAAAGTCCCCTGATCAAGTATAAAAAAGTCCCCTGATTGAGTATAAGAAAGGCCCCTGATCGAGTTTAACAAAAGCCCCTGATCGAGTATAACAAAGTCCCCTGGTGGAGTATAACAAAGGCCCCTGATCGAATATAACAAAGGCGCCTGAACGAGTATAACAAAGGCCCTTGGTCGAGTATAATAAACTCCCCCTGATCGAGAATAACAAAGGCCCCTGATCGAGTATAACAAAGGCCCCTGATCGAGTATAATAAGGGCCCCTGATCGAGTATAACAAAGTCTCCTCATCGAGGATAAATAAAGTCCCATGGTCGAGTATAACAAAGTCCCTCATCGAATATGGAATAAAGTCCTCGGATCATATAACAAAGCCCCCCTGATCGAGTAAAACAAAGTCCCCTGATCCAGTGTAACAAACTCCCCTGATCGAGTATAACAAAGTCTCCTCATCGAGTTTAACAAAGTCCTCTAATCGAGAATAACAAAGTCCCCTGATCAAGTATAACAATGCCCCCTGATCAAGTATAACAAAGGCCCCTGATTGAGTATAAAAAAGACCCCTGGCCGAGTATAACAAAGTCCCCTGATCGAGTATAACAAAGGCCCCTGATCGAGTATAACAAACTCCCCTGGTCGAGTATAAGAAAGTCCCCTGATCGAGAATAACAAAGTCCCTTGAACGATTATAACAAAGGCCCCTGATCAAGTATAACAAAGCCCCCTCATCGTGTATAACAAAGCCCCCTGATCGAGTATAACAAAGTCCCCTGATCGAGTATAACAAAGTCCCCTGATCAAGTATAACAATGCCCCCTAATCAAGTATAACAAAGGCCCCTGATTGAGTTTAAAAAAGACCCGTGGCCGAGTATAACAAAGTCCCCTGATCGAGTATAACAAAGGCCCCTCATCGAGTATAACAAAGTCCCCTGATCGAGTATAACAAGGGCCCCGAATCGAGTATAACAAAGGCCCCTCATCGAGTATAACAAAGTCCCATGGTCGAGTATAACAAAGTCCCCTCATCGAATATAACAAAGTCCCCTGATCGAGTATAACAAAGTCCCCTGATCGAGGAGAACAAAGTCCCCTGATCGAGTGTAACTAAGTCCCGTGCACGATTATATCAAAGGCTACTGATCGAGTATAACAAAGTTTTCTGATCGAGAAAAACAAAGCTCCCTGATCGAGTATAACAAAGTCCCCTGATCGAGTATAACAAAGCCCCCTGATGGGTTATAACAAAGTCCCCCTGATCGAGAATAACAAAGTCCTCTGATCGAGTATAACAAAGCCCCCTGATCAAGTATAACAATGGCCCCTGATCGAGTATAACAAAGACCGCTGGCCGAGTATAACAAAGTCCCCTGATCGAGTATAACAAAGGCGCCTGATCGAGTATAACAAAGGCCCCTGATCGAGTATAACAAAGTCCCCTGATCGAGTATAACAAAGCCCCCTGATCGGGTAAAACAAAGTCCCCTGATCGAGTATAAAGAACTCCCCTGATCGAGTATAACAAAGTCTCCTTATCGAGTTTAACAAAGTCCTCCAATCGAGAATAACAAAGGCCTTTGATCGAGTTTAACAAAGCCCCTTGCTCGAGTATAACAAAGGCCTCTAAAAGAGTATAACAAAGGCCATTGATCGAGTATAACAAAGTCCCCTGTTCGAGCATTACAGAGTCCCCTGATCGAGTGGCGCAATAGAGTCCCTCATCGAGTATAACAAAGGCCCTATCGAGTATAACAAAGTCCCATGATCCAGCAGCAACAAAAGTCCTTATCGAATATAACAAAGTCCCCGACCGAGTATAACAGCGTCCCTGATCGAGTATAACAAAGTCCCCTGATCGAGTATAACAAAGTCCCCTGATTGAGTATAACAAAGGGCCCTGATCGAGTTTAACAAAAGCCCCTGATCAAGTATAACAAAGTCCCCTGGTCGAGTATAACAAAGGCCCCTGATCGAATATAACAAAGGCGCCTGAACGAGTATAACAAAGGCCCCTGATCGAGTATAACAAAGTTCCCTGATCGAGTATAACAAAGCCCCTGATCGAGTATAACAAAGTCCCCCTGATCGAGAATAACAAAGTCCCTGATCGAGTATAACAAAACCCCCTCATCAAGTATAACAAAGGCCCCTGATCGAGTATAACAAAGTCCCCGGATCGAGTATAAAAAAGGCCCCTGATCGAGTATAACAAAGTCCCCTGATCGAGTATAACAAAGCCCCCGATCGAGTAAAACAATGTCCCCTTATCGAGTATAACAAACTCCCCTCATCGAGTATCACAAAGTCTCCTCATCGAGTTTAACAAAGTCCGCAAATCGAGAATAACAAAGGCCTTTGATCAAGTTTAACAAAGGCCCCTGTTCGAGTATAACAAAGGCCTCAAAAGGAGTATAACAAAGGCCACTGGTCGAGTATAACAAAGTCCCCTGATCGAGTATTACAGAGCCCCCTAATCGAGTATAACAGAGTCCCCTTATCGAATATAACAAAGTCCCCTGATCGAGTATAACAAAGTCCCTTGAACGATTATAACAAAGGCCCCTGATCAAATATAACAAAGCCCCCTCATCGTGTATAACAAAGCCCCCTCATCGAGTATAACAAAGTCCCCTGATCAAGTATAACAAAGTCCCCTGAACAAGTATAACAAAGTCCCCTGATCGAGTATAACAAAGTCCCTTCACCGAGTATAACAAAGTTCCATGAACGAGTATAACAAACCCCCTCATCGGGTATAACAAAGTCCCCTGATCGAGTATAACAAAGTCGCCTGATCGAGTAAAACAAAGTCCCCTGATCGAGTATAACAAACTCCCTTGGTCGAGTATAACAAAGTCCCCTGATCGAGTATAACAAAGTCCCCTCATCGAGTATAACAAAGTCGCCTGAACGATTATAACAAAGTCCCCTATTCGAGTATAACAAAGTCCCCTGATCGAGTATAAAAATGGCCCCTAATCGAGTATAACATAGTCCCCTCATCGAGTATAACAAAGTCCCCTAATCGAGTATAACAAAGCCTTTTCATCGAGTATAACAAAGTCCCCTCATCGAGGATAACAAAGACCTTGATCGAGTATAACAAAGTCCCCTGATCGAGTATAACAAAGTCTTCTGATCGAGTATTACAATGTCCCTTGATCGAGTTTAACAAAGGCCTCTGGTCGAGTATAACAAACTCCCCTGGTTGAGTATAACAAAGTCCCCTGATCGAGTATAATAAAGTCCGCTGATCGGGTATAAGAAAGTCCCCTCTTCGAGTATAACAAAGTTCCCTGATCGAGTATAACAAAGTTCCCTAATCGAGTATAACAAAGTCCCTTGATAGAGTTTAACAAAGTCCCCTGGTCGAGTATAACAAACTCCCCTGGTCGAGTATAAGAAAGTCCCCTGATCGAAAATAACAAAGTCCCTTGAACGATTATAACAAAGGCCCCTGATCAAGAATAACAAAGCCCTTTGATCGTGTATAACAAAGCCCCCTCATCGAGTATAACAAAGTCCCCTGATCGAGTATAACAAAGGCCCCTGATCGAGTGTAACAAAGTCCCCTGCACGATTATAACAAAGGCTACTGATCGAGTATAACAAAGTTTCCTCATCGAGTAAAACAAAGCCCCCTGATCGAGTATAACAAAGTCCCCTGATCGAGTAAAACAAAGTCCCCTGATTGAGTATAACAATGGCCCCTGATCGAGTTTAACAAAGGCCCCTGATCGAGTATAACAAAGTCCCCTGGTCGAGTATAACAAAGGCCCCTGATCGAATATAACAAAGGCGTCTGAACGAGTATAACAAAGGCCCCTGATCGAGTATAACAAAGTCCCCTGATTGAGTATAACAAAGCCCCCTCATCGAGTAAAACAAAGTCCCCTGAGCGAGTATAACAAACTCCCCTCATCGAGTATAACAAAGTCTCCTCATCGAGTTTAACAAAGTCCTCAAATCGAGAAGAACAAAGGCCTTTGATCGAGTTTAACAAAGGCTCCTATTCGAGTATAACAAAGGCATCTAAAAGAGTAAAACAAAGGCCACTGAACGTGTATAACAAAGTCACCTGATCGAGTATTACAGAGTTCCCTAATCGAGTATAACAGAGTCCCCTTATCGAATATAACAAAGCCCCCTGATCGAGTATAACAAAGTCCCCTGATCAAGTATAACAAAGTCCACTGATTGAGTATAACAAAGTCCCCTGAACGATTGAACAAAGGCCCCTCATCGAGTATAACAAAGTTTCCTGGTCGAGTAAAACAAATCCCCCTGATCGAGAGTAACAAAGTCCCCTAATCAGGTATAACAAAGTCCACTGATTGAGTATAACAAAGGCCCCTGATCCAGTTGAACAAAAGCCCCTGATTGAGTATAACAAAGTCCCCAGGTCGAGTATAACAAAGGCCCTTGATCGAATATAACAAAGGCCCCTCATCGAATATAACAAAGGCGCCTGAATGAGTATAAGAAAGATCCCTGATCGAGTATAACAAAGCTCCTTGATCGAGTATAACATAGTCCCGCTGATCGAGAATAACAAAGTCCCCTGATCGAGTATAACAAAGCCCCTTGATCAAGTATAACAAAGGCCCCTGATCGAGTATAACAAAGACCCCTGGTCGAGTATAACAAAGTCCCCTGATCGAGTACAACAAAGGCCCCTGATCGAGTAAAACAAAGTCCCCTGATCGTGTATAAGGAACTCCCCTGATCGAGTATAACAAAGTCTCCTCATCGAGTTTAACAAAGTCCTCTAATCGAGAATAACAAAGGCCTTTGATCGAGTTTAACAAAGGAACCTGTTCGAGTATAACAAAGGCCTCTAAAAGAGTATAACAAAGGCAACTGATCGAGTATAACAAAGTCCACTTATCGAGTATTACAGAGTCCCCTATTCGAGTATAACAGAGTCCCCTCATAGAGTATAACAAAGGCCCCTCATCGAGTATAACAAAGTCCCATGATCCAGTATAACAAAGTCCCCTTATCGAATATAACAAAGTCCCCTGATCGAGTAAAACAAAGGCCCCTCATCGAGTATAACAAAGTCCCCTGATCGAGTATTATAGAGTCCCCTGATCGAGTATAACAAAGTCCCCTGATCGAGTATAACAAAGTCACCTGATCGGGTTTAACAAGGGCCCCTGTTCGAGTATAACAAAGGCCCCTCATCGAGTATAACAAAGTCCCATTGTCGAGTATAAAAAAGTCCCCTCATCGAATATAACAAAGTCCCCTGATCGAGTATTACAAAGTCCCCTGATCGAGGAGAACAAAGTCCCCTGATCGAGTGTAACAAAGTCCCCTGCACGATTATAACAAAGGCTACTGATCGAGTATAACAAAATTCCTGATCGAGTAAAACAAAGCCCCCTCATCAGAATTATAACAAAGTCCCTGATCAAGTATAAAAGTCCCTGACAGAGTAACAAAGTCCCCTGATCGAGTATAACAAAGTCCCTTCACCGAGTATAACAAAGTTCCATGAACGAGTATAACAAACCCCCTCATCGAGTATAACAAAGTCCCTGATCGAGTAAAACAAAGTCCCCCTCATCGAGTATAACAAAGTCCCCTGATCTATAACAAAGTCCCCTATTCGAGTATAACAAAGTCCCCTGATCGAGTATAACAAAGTCCCCTCAATCGAGTATAACATAGAACGATTATAACAAAGTCCCTATTCATCCCCTGATCGTAAAAATAATCGAGTATAACATAGTCCCCTCATCGAGTATAACAAAGTCCCCTAATCGAGAATAACAAAGCCCCTTCATCGAGTATAACAAAGTCCCCTCATCGAGGTTAACAAAGACCTTGATCGAGTATAACAAAGTCCCCTGATCGAGTATAACAAAGTCTTCTGATCGAGTATTACAAAGTCCCCTGATCGAGTTTAACAAAGGCCTCTGGTCGAGTATAACAAAGTTTCCTCATCGAGTTTAACAAAGTCCTCTAATAGGGTGTGTCAATTTTGTCAACATGTTAAAAATCAAATTTGGTAGTCAAAATATTGTGCCTCTTTATGTCTAAACTTGAGATTAGCAAACAAAAATGAATTGAAATAACCCTCACCTACATCAATTATACCTTAAAGTTTCAAATATCAGTATTTCAACAAATTAATGAGACTTGATTAGAATTATTCACTTGATATTAACTAATCTCATGTAAGCATATGGATTATGGAGTATTTTATGGTTCTATAGCTTGTGTACAATATGCATGTCAGAACATGAACATGAACAGGCTCTCCGTGTGGGACAGTTTAATTCTTGTTTTGACTTGTACCAAGCGTGAGGATAAGGCGCCCGGCTCACTCTCCTTCTAGATATCATAGACGGTGGTTTGCTCTCATTGCACTTGCACCTACTCTACCAGACGAATTCTACATTTTAATTATTGTAAGTAGGGCATATTGATTGTCGCAGTTACTTATATCATTGTATAAAACATTATGTTCTAAGAAATTATTATGTTATTTCTGTTACAGCATTTTTGATAAACAAATTGATATTTTTGAAACAACAATTGAATTATGAAACATTGAAATATTTTTCTATTTGTCAGATAGTGTGAAGATGTCAAAATTGAAGACAAGAAGTCAGTTGTCAACCCACTTGAGCCTGCTAGTTGGTAAAGGGAAGGAGCTTCCTGTATCAGAACTTCCAACAGTGAGAGACATGCTAAGATTAGGGTTACTCCTTCGAGAAAAAAATGCAAAGGACAGAAGGAACTATACAGATAAAGAACTCATAAATGACATGATAGTCCCTCTTCTGCATCAATGGACAAAAGCTAATGCACTATTCAAACCACCTGTGATTAATCAGTGTCGAACTATTGAGCTAAAACTAACGAAATTATGGCACAAAGCAGTTGAAACATCACTTGGTAAAGGAAACTTGGCCAGGAAAAATGAATTTCTGCACACACTTGATACTCTGTTTGACATTTTGACCTGCAAGTGCTCCATACAATTATGTTCTGAATCCAACTGTTCTCACTCAGGTAAGAGAGAAAATAATTCCCACATTGATTGTGGTTGTCCTCGTGAAAAGAAGATCCCTGTTTTAGAGCTTGAATTTATAAAGGCACAGAGGACAAAGGCAGAAGGCCAAGGAAGTATGCAAATGGGTTCAATAGATTATTCAGAAACAAAGAAGCAGATTGCTAATGCCAAGAAGAGAGAACAAATCCGAGAGAGGGAACAAAAGAAAATGAAGAGTGAAGAAGCCATCCAAAGAGGAAGAGCTGTGTCAAGATGTTTATCACTTCTTTGATAGTTCTTCTGATGAACAGGAAGCAACATCAGATGATAGTTCCAAAGAGCCATCTGAACCTTTACCAAAGAAAATGAAATACAACACAAGAAATATTTCAAACATTGCTTTAGCTAGTATTCGCCACCATGCTGGACTTCGTGAGGCTGCAGAAATTGCAACTGCCGCTTGGATAGATGCAGGCCTCATCAGCCGAGAGGATGTATCTTTGGTGATAGATCATAATAAAATTAGAAGAGCACAAGAAAAAATAATGAAGGAAATATCTGATCAGCATGAAAAAGATTTAAGCGAGGGAGGGCTCTCCTGTCTTTTGTTTGATGGAAGAATAGATGACACAAAAGTTTTGCTAGAAGTAGAGGGAGTGAACAGAAAGTTTCCAGGTCTCATCAAAGAAGAACACTACTCTGTCTGTTCTGAGCCTGGTGGTCGGTTTTTGTTTCACTTTGCTCCCGAAACTGAAGTAGAAGGGAAGAAACATGCAGAGGTCATTGCTGATCATATTTTATGTTGGGTTCAGGAGAGAGGACTTGGCAGTTCACTGCAGGCTGTTGGTGGAGATTCAACTGCAGTGAACACCGGATGGCAGGGGGGTGTAATGACGCATTTAGAGAAAAAACTAGGAAGAAGACTTGTTTGGATTGTATGTGATTTACATACAGGCGAGCTACCTCTTCGTCATCTCATCCAGGAACTTGATGGTCCTACAAAGAGCAACAACAAGTGGTCAGGTCCCCTTGGCATCATGCTGGATGAAGCAACACAACTAGAAATAAATACAACCTTTCCAAAGGTCGAAGTTGGCCCTCCCCTTCCGGCGTTGTCTGAAGGAGTCATCAAAGATCTCAGCACAGATCAATCCTATGCTTATCGTATTGCCCAAGCAATAAGATCAGGAGAAATGCCTCAGTCATTGGCTCTCTTGGAGATTGGACCTGTCAGTCACAGCCGTTGGTTAACTACAGCTCTTCGTTTCTGCAGGATTTGGATTTCCAAACACGAATTGAAGGGCAAAGTGCTGAAGAATTTGAGGTTAATTGTTGAATTTATTATTGGGGTTTATCTTCCCCAGTGGTTTAGTGTGAAACTTAATCCTATGTGGGTGGATGGGCCCAATCACCTTTTGTTTCAATTGCAGCTAGTAAGAACACAGAGGAAGGTAGTGAGGGACATCGTGTTACCTGTGGCAAGAAGGTCCGCTTGGTATGCTCGATCAGAAGCAGTTTTGCAAGCAATGCTTTGCAGTCAATGTACCAATCTCCGAACCGAGGCTGTAGAAGTCATTCTAAAGATTAGAGGAACGCTAATAGATGATGACCAGTTGGGAGACTGTTCGTTTCATTCAAGAAAAGTTCCCCCAATAAACGTCAATGCCACCAAATTGTCAGAATTGGTTGACTTGAGTTTGGAAGTCTTAGAGCCACCATTGACAACAAGTCTAACTAGCCAAGAATTGAGAAACCTTAAAGAGACTCCAATGCAGGTGCCAAAGTGGCCTTCCCACACTCAAAGTGTGGAGAGATGTGTGAAAATGGTCACAGAAGCAGCGGGCCATGTTTACAGCCACGAGAGGCGAGAAGGTTACATCAAAACACAAATAGCAAGCAGACTACTGATGACAAGAAACCAAAGCAAAGAGAGTATGAAGGCATTGGTTACTTTCAAATAGACTACGGATAATAAAATATAATAATTTGAAACTTGAAACAGTAACATGTGTGCAAACGCTGGTTATGTTATAAATTCACAAATATGTACATTTAAAAATCCATTTGATGTGGGTAGGACTTATTATAAAAAAAATTTATGCCAGAATATTGTTTTGCATGCTTAAAGACTACAATAAATTGCTACCAAATTACTCGATTTTCAATTTAGCCAGTTCACCCCCTAAATTGACACACCCTAGTCCTCTAATCGAGAATAACAAAGGCCTTTGATCGAGCTTAACAAAGGCCCCTGTTCGAGTATAACAAAGGCCTCTAAAAGAGTATAACAAAGGCCACTGATCGAGTATAACAAAGTCCCATGATCCAGTATAACAAAGTCCTCTTATCGAATATAACAAAGTCCCGTGATCGAGTATAACAAAGGCCCCTGATCGAGTATAACAAAGTCCCCTGATCGAGTATTACAGAGTCCCCTGATCGAGTATAACAAAGTCCCCTGATCGAGTATAACAAAGTACCCTGATCGGGTATAACAAGGGCCCCTGATCGAGTATAACAAAAGCCCCTCATCGAGGATAACAAAGTCCCATGGTCGAGTATAACAAAGTCCCCTCATCGAATATAACAAAGTCCCCTGATCGAGTATAACAAAGCCCCCTGATCGAGTAAAACAAAGTCCCCTGATCCAGTATAACAAACTCCCCTGATCGAGTATAACAAAGTCTCCTCATCGAGTTTAACAAAGTCCTCTAATCAAGAATAACAAAGTCCCCTGATCAAGAATAATAATGCCCCCTGATCAAGTATAACAAAGGCCCCTGATTAAGTATAAAAAAGACCCCTGGCCGAGTATAACAAAGTCCCCTAATCGAGTATAACAAAGGCCCCTGATCGAGTATAACAAAGGCCCCTGATCGAGTATAACAAAGTCCCCTGATCGAGTATAACAAAGCCCCCTGATCGAGTAAAACAAAGTTCCTTGATCGAGTATAACAAACTCCCCTCATCGAGTATAACAAAGTCCCCTGATCGAGTATAACAAAGCCCCCTGATCGAGTAAAACAAAGTTCCTTGATCGAGTATAACAAACTCCCCTCATTGAGTATAACAAAGTCCCCTGATCGGGTATAACAAGGGCCCCTAATCGAGTATAACAAAGGCCCCTCATCGAGTATAACAAAGTCCCATGAACGAGTATAACAAAGTCCCCTCATCGAATATAACAAAGTCCCCTGATCGAGTATAACAAAGTCCCCTGATCGAGGAGAACAAAGTCCCCTGATCGAGTGTAACTAAGTCCCCTGCACGATTATATCAGAGGCTACTGATCGAGTATAACAAAGTTTTCTGATCGAGTAAAACAAAGCTCCCTAATCGAGTATAACAAAGTCCCCTGATCGAGTATAACAACCCCCTGATGGGGTATAACAAAGTCCCCCTGATCGAGAATAACAAAGTCCTCTGATCGAGTATAACAAACCCCCTGATCAAGTATAACAAAGGCCCCTGATCGAGTATAACAAAGACACCTGGCCGAGTATAACAAAGTCCCCTGATCGAGTATAACAAAGGCCCCTAATCGAGTATAACAAAGGCCCGTGATCGAGTATAACAAAGTCCCCTGATCGAGTATAAAAAAGCCCCCTGATCGGGTAAAACAAAGTCCCCTGATCGAGTATAAAGAACTCCCCTGATCGAGTATAACAAAGTCTCCTCATCGAGTTTAAAAAAGTCCTCTAATCGAGAATAACAAAGGCCTTTGATCGAGTTTAACAAAGGCCCTTCTTCGAGTATAACAAAGGCCTCTAAAAGAGTATAACAAAGGCCACTGATCGAGTATAACAAAGTCCCCTGTTCGAGTATTACAGAGTCCCCTCATCGAGTATAACAGAGTCCCCTCATCGAGTATAACAAAGGCCCCTCATCGAGTATAACAAAGTCCCATGATCCAGTATAACAAAGTCCCCTTATCGAATATAACAAAGTCCCCTGAACGAGTATAACAAAGGCCCCTGAACGAGTATAACAAAGTCCCCTCATCGAGTATAACAAAGTCCACAGATCGAGTATAACAAAGTCCCCTCATTGAGTATAAGAAAGGCCCCTGATCGAGTTTAACAAAGGCCCCTGATCGAGTATAACAAAGTTCCCTGGTCGAGTATAACAAAGGCCCCTGATCGAATATAACAAAGGCGCCTGAACGAGTATAACAAAGGCCCCTGATCGAGTATAACAAAGTTCCCTAATCGAGTATAACAAAGCCCCCGGATCGAGTATAACAAAGTCCCCCTCATCGAGAATAACAAAGTCCCCTGATCGAGTATAACAAAACCCCCTCATCAAGTATAACAAAGGCCCCTGATCAGTATAACAAAGTCCCCGGATCGAGTATAAAAAAGGCCCCTGATCGAGTATAACAAAGTCCCCTGATCGAGTATAACAAAGCCCCCGATCGAGTAAAACAATGTCCCCTGATCGAGTATAACAAACTCCCCTCATCGAGTATAACAAAGTCTCCTCATCGAGTTTAACAAAGTCCGCAAATCGAGAATAACAAAGGCCTTTGATCGAGTTTAACAAAGGTCCCTGTTCGAGTATAAGAAAGGCCTCAAAAGGAGTATAACAAAGGCCACTGGTCGAGTATAACAAAGTCCTCTGATCGAGTATTACAGAGCCCCTAATCGAGTATAACAAAGTCCCCTGAACGATTATAACAAAGACCCCTCATCGAGAATAACAAAGTTTCCTCATCAAGTAAAACAAAGCCCCCTGATCGAGTATAACAAAGTCCCCTGATCAAGTATAACAAAGTCCCCTGATTGAGTATAACAAAGGCTCCTGATCGAGTTTAACAAAAGCCCCTGATCGAGTATAACAAAGTCCCCAGGTCGAGTATAACAAAGGCCACTGATCGAATATAACAAAGGCGCCTGAACGAGTATAACAAAGGCCCCTAATCGAGTATAACAAAGTTCCCTGATCGAGTATAACAAAGCCCCTGATCGAGTATAACAAAGTTCCCTGATCGAGTATAACAAAGCCCCCTGATCGAGTAAAATCGAAAGTCCCCTGATCGAGTATAACAAACTCCCCAGATCGAGTATAACAAAGTCTCCTCATCGAGTTTAACAAAGTCCTCTAATCGAGAATAACAAAGTCCCCTGATCGAGTATAACAAAGCCCCCTGATCAAGTATAACGAAGGCCCCTGATCGAGTTTAACAAAGACCCCTGGCCGAGAAAAACAAAGTCCCCTGATCGAGTATAACAAAGGCAACTGATCGAGTATAACAAAGGCCCCTGATCGAGTATAACAAAGTCCCCGGATCGAGTATAACAAAGCCCCCTGATCGAGTAAAACAAAGTCCCCTGATCGAGTATAACAAACTCCCCTCATCGAGTATAACAAAGTCTCCTCATCGAGTTTAACAAAGTCCTCTAATCGAGAATAACAAAGGCCATTGATCGAGTTTAACAAAGGCCCCTGTTCGAGTATAACAAAGGCCTCTAAAAGAGTATAACAAAGGCCACTGATCGAGTATAACAAAGTCCCCTGATCGAGTATTACAGAGTCCCCTGATCGAGTATAACAGAGTCCCCTCATCGAGTATAACAAAGGCCCCTCATCGAGTATAACAAAGTCCAATGATCCAGTATAACAAAGTCCCCTTATCGAATATAACAAAGTTCCCTGATCGATTATAACAATGGCCCCTCATCGAGTATAACAAAGTCCCCTGATCGAGTATTACAGAGTCCCCTGATCGAGTATAACAAAGTCCCCTGATCGAGTATAACAAAGTCCCCTGATCGGGTATAACAAGGGCCCCTAATCGAGTATAACAAAGGCCCTTCTTCGAGTATAACAAAGTCCCCTGATCGAGTATAACAAAGTCCCCTGATCGGGTATAACAAGGGGCCCTAATCGAGTATAACAAAGGCCCCTCATCGAGGAGAACAAAGTCCCCTGATCGAGTGTAACAAAGTCCTCTGCACGATTATAACAGAGGCTACTGATCGAGTATAACAAAGTTTCCTGATCGAGTATAACAAAGCCCCCAGATCGCGTATAAGAAAGTCCCCTGATCGAGTATGACAAAGCCCCCTGATGGGGTATAACAAAGTCCCCCTGATCGAGAATAACAAAGTCCCCTGATCGAGTATAACAAAGCCCCCTGATCAAGTATAACAAAGGCCCCTGATCGAGTATAACAAAGACCTTTGGCCGAGTATAACAAAGTCCCCTGATCGAATATAACAAAGGCCCCTGATCGAGTATAACAAAGGCTCCTGATCGAGTATAACAAAGTCCCCTGATCGAGTATAACAAAGCCCCCTGATCGAGTCAAACAAAGTCCCCTGATCGAGTATAAAGAACTCCCCTGATCGAGTATAACAAAGTCTCCTCATCGAGTTTAACAAAGTCCTCTAATCGAGAATAACAAAGGCCTTTGATCGAGTTTAACAAAGGCCCCTGTTCGAGTATAACAAAGGCCTCTAAAAGAGTATAACAAAGACCACTGATCGAGTATAACAAAGTCCCCTGATCGAGTATTACAGAGTCCCCTGATCAAGTATAACAGAGTCCCCTCATCGAGTATAACAAACTCCTGGTCGAGTATAACAGTCCCCTGATCGAGTATAACAAAGTCCCTCGTCGAGTATAACAAAGTCGTGCTCGAACGATGCAACAAAAGTCCTCATCGAGTATAACAAAGTCCCTTGATCATATAAAAATGGCCCCTAATCGAGAAAACAATATAAACCCTGATCGAGTATTACAAAGTCCCTGATCGAGTTTAACAAAGGCCTCTGGTCTATATAACAAACCCCTGGTTGAGTATAACAAGTCCCCTGATAGAGTTTAACAAAGTCCCCTGATCAAGTATAATAAAGGCCCCTGATCGAGTTTAACAAAGGCCCCTCATAGAGTATATCAAAGTGACCTGGTCAAGTATAACAAACTCCCCTGGTTGAGTATAACAAAGTCCCCTGATCGAGTTTAACAAAGGCCTCTGGTCGAGTATAACAAACTCCCCTGGTTGAGTATAACAAAGTCCCCTGATCGAGTATAATAAAGTCCGGTGATCGAGTATAACAAAGTCCCCTCTTCGAGTATAACAAAGTTCCCTGATCGAGTATAACAAAGTTCCCTAATCGAGTATAACAAAGTCCCCTGATAGAGTTTAACAAAGTCCCCTGATCAAGTATAATAAAGGCCCCTGATCGAGTTTAACAAAGGCCCCTCATAGAGTATATCAAAGTGACCTGGTCAAGTATAACAAACTCCCCTGGTCGAGTATAAGAAAGTCCCCTGATCGAGAATAACAAAGTCCCTTGAACGATTATAACAAAGGCCCCTGATCAAGAATAACAAAGCCCTTTGATCGTGTATAACAAAGCCCCCTCATCGAGTATAACAAAGTCCCCTGATCGAGTATAACAAAGGCCCCTGATCGAGTGTAACAAAGTCCCATGCACGATTATAACAAAGGCTACTGATCGAGTATAACAAAGTTCCCTCATCGAGTAAAACAAAGCCCCCTAATCGAGTATAACAAAGTCCCCTGATCGAGTAAAACAAAGTCCCCTGATTGAGTATAACAAAGGCCCCTGATCGAGTTTAACAAAGGCCCCTGATCGAGTATAACAAAGTCCCCTGGTCGAGTATAACAAAGGCCCCTGATCGAATATAACAAAGGCGTCTGAACGAGTATAACAAAGGCCCCTGATCGAGTATAATAAAGTCCCCTGATCGAGTATAACAAAGCCCCCTGATCGAGTAAAACAAAGTCCCCTGAGCGAGTATAACAAACTCCCCTCATCGAGTATAACAAAGTCTCCTCATCGAGTTTAACAAAGTCCTCAAATCGAGAATAACAAAGGCCTTTGATCGAGTTTAACAAAGGCTCCTATTCGAGTATAACAAAGGCATCTAAAAGAGTAAAACAAAGGCCACTGATAGTGTATAACAAAGTCACCTGATCGAGTATTACAGAGTTCCCTAATCGAGTATAACAGAGCCCCCTTATCGAATATAACAAAGTCCCCTGATCGAGTATAACAAATTCCCCTGATCGAGTATAACAAAGTCCCCTGATCGAGTATAAAAAAGTCCCCTGAACGAGTATAACAAAGGCCCCTCATCGAGTATAACAAAGTCCCCTGATCGAGTATAACAAAGTCCACTGATCGAGTATAACAAAGTCCCCTGATTGAGTATAAGAAAGGCCCCTGATCGAGTTTAACAAAGGCCCCTGATCGAGTATAACAAAGTTCCCCGGTCGAGTATAACAAAGGCCCCTAATCGAATATAACAAAGGCGCCTGAACGAGTATAACAAAGGCCCCTGATCGAGTATAACAAAGTTCCCTGATCGAGTATAACAAAGCCCCTGATCTAGTATAACAAAGTCCCCTCATCGAGAATAACAAAGTCCCCTGATCGAGTACAACAAAACC